>NC_062522.1:32625578-32650578 GCF_022655615.1 Tachysurus fulvidraco
TTGTTCTCCTCCATCTCATGAGCCGAGTCGCTCGGCACTCTATTACACTATAAAGGTTAAAGCTGAACATCCAGCGGCTTCAGCACACAACACCAACACACACAAAAAAAAAACACACAAAAAAAAAAAAAAAAAAAAACACACAAAAAAACAAAAAAACACACACACACACAAAAAAACACACACACAAAAAAAAAAAAAAAAAAACAAAAAAAAAAACACAAAAAAAAAAAAAAAAAAAAAAAAAAAAAAAAAAAAAACAAAAAAAAAAAAAAACACAAAAAAAAACAAAAAAAAAAAAAACAAAAAAAAAAAAAAACACAAAAAAAAAAAAAACAAACACAACAAAAAAACAAAACAAAACAAAACAAACAACACACACAACACACACACAACACACACAACACCAACACACAACACACACAACACCAACACACAACACACACAACACACACAACACCAACACACACAACACACACACCACCAACACACACAACACCAACACACACAACACACACCACCAACACTCACCACCAACACACACAACACCAACACACACAACACCAACACACAACACACACAACACCAACACACACCAACACACACAACACACACCACCAACACACACAACACCAACACACACCAGCAACACACACAACACCAACACACACACACCACCAAATAAAATAAACCAAATTAAACACCATATAAAAATCATTCTCGTGATGAAGCGGGATTACGCGGTAACTAAGTTCCTGTAGCCGCTCGTCCCAAAGTGTTTTATTCCTCTAACACCACAGCAGCACTTTATTTATTAAATTGTGGAATGACACAACATACTTTTTATCCTTTTATAGTTACGTCTAATTTTGTGGAATGTCTGGAAATCACCTTCTTGCTCTCGTTTCTGCTCAGTATTTAGCACAAACCCCCAGAAGTCCACGGCAGGTTTGTGGAGCCTGCAGTCAGCTCGCGTGCGAGTAAACTCTGATCTGACCGTTATGTAATATCATATCTTAATTAGGGAGCGACGTATAAATCAGTTTTTATTTCAGCTCACTTTCAGAAGCTTTAATGAGCACAGAGGGAGGTAATTAAGCCGAGGCTAGAAACACAGCGCATTATGGGAGTGAAACACACACATTAGCGCTTCACTGAACGTACAGAAAGCAGGCAGACTGACCTTTTTCAGCGTGTGTGTTAAACAAATAATAGATAAGTGGGAAAAGCGACCGAACAAACTCAACGTTCGGTGCAGCGTTAATGGGGACGTGTGTGAGGTGACATTAGGAATGAAGAGTTTTTCAATTCAATCAAATAAATGACATAAAATTCAACACAACACTGTGTGTGTGTGTGTGTGTGTGTGTGTGTGTGTGTGTGTGTGTGTGTAGTGTTTGGAGGCGTGGAGTCTCGAGGTGTTCTGAGGAAAATCAGTGACATGTTGGAGGTCATCATGAAGAGGATGGAGGCTCTGTCGAGGCTGGAGAACGCTAACGACTCACGGCGTCTGGAGGAGCTCAGCTCGGTCATCAGCAGGTAAAACAATGAAAAGTTGAAAATAAAACTTTTATCTTACACAATATTACATTTTCTTACATCTAAGAGGTATTACAGGTTTATTTCAGTTTATTAAGGATTATAACAGGTTGTTATTACATATTTATTAAAAGTTATAAAGTGTTATTACAGGCTAATACTGTACGTCAAGTGTCATTACAGGTTATTGCTGTACATTAAGAGTTATTACAGGTTATTACGGTACATTGAAGCTTAATACAAGTTATTACTGTACATTAAAGCTTATTACGGTTTATTAAAAGTTATCGCATGCCATATTTAATTTCTAATTAAATATAAAATGTTATTACAGGTTATTACTGTACATTAAGGCTTATTACAGGTTATTGCATCCCAACCTTAATAAATATTGATGATTTTTAATTGTATCAGCATGTGAATATTGAAGCTCTACACTATAAACACCCTCCTAAGCACAATGACACTCAAAGCTAAATACCCCCTCGAACAGAAATACACTTATATTTATCTAAATACCCGTCAACCAAAAATTCAAAAATACCCTTTTCACCCACTTAACCTTTAGCACACTCGAGGGGGAACTGAAAAAAAAACCCACAACATAGTCAAATGCCACCTCAACTAAAAAAAAAAGTAAATAAATAAATATATAATAAAGAATAAACATAAATAATAAACATAATACCCCTCAACTGTGAAACCCTGACATCTACAAAATGCTCCGATGTTAAATTACCCCCCCCCCCCCAATTGCAAATTGTCCCAACCTCAGAACTCAGAAATGCTCTCTCTCACTCTCACTCATTCTCTACCGCTTATCCGAACGTCTCGGGTCACGGGGAGCCTGTGCCTATCTCAGGCGTCATCGGGCATCGAGGCAGGATACACCCTGGACGGAGTGCCAACCCATCACAGGGCACACACACACTCTCATTCACTCACACACACACACACACACACTACGGACAATTTTCCAGAGATGCCAATCAACCTACCATGCATGTCTTTGGACCGGGGGAGGAAACCGGAGTACCCGGAGGAAACCCCCGAGGCACGGGGAGAACATGGAAACTCCACACACACAAGGCGGAGGTGGGAATCGAACCCCGACCCTGGAGGTGTGAGACGAACGTGCTACTCACTAAACCACCGTGCCCCAACTCAGAAATACCCCAGATTTAAAAAAAAACAACAACACAGCACTAAACACACCCACAGCTGTAGATACCCCTCACAGCAAATTACCCCTAAAGCACATAAAGCCCACAGTTAAATCTGTCTTGTTTTAATCTTTTAAACATTTACTGATATTTATCATTCTCTGTAATGTTCTAAAGCCTTTTTAATCTCGCTTCCTTTACGAATCTCGAGGATCTAACGATCACATCGGAGTAAGACACTAAAGAGTCCCTCAGACGTTCGGACCCGACTCTCCGTTCTGCTTCTTAGCTGTAATATAATTAAGCTTATGAATCCTGATAGTCTGGCACATGAGTGAGTATTTTCGCTACAGATAATATTTCCTCCCCGGTGATATAATCTGTTTTTTTTCCTACAGCTGCTGAATATGACAAGGCGGTTGATTTGCTAATTTCCACTTTTGGCTGTTTTCTCATTTCACATTTGTGTCAGTCGGTTTCACAGCGCGCTAGCGGCAACACGGTCAATCTCAGGCTGTGTGATCGCTCAGTCCTGCAGCGATAAAGAGAATTCATCAGGAGGAGAAATTGATGGAACAAAAGAGAAAGGTGAAAAGTGGAAGAGCGATGGAGCAGAGAATCAGGGAACATGTGAAACTTCCACGCAGTCTTATTACCACCGTAATGCTCTAACCTTCGAAAATAAACCTGTCTGCTTCGCTGAGCTGCGAGATCTCGGAAATGTAGAATCACTCAACAAAGTCTGGGTTCATTTTTTTTTTAAATAAATAATAAAAAGAACGATAAACAAATAAAAAAAACAGATTTGTCTGAAGGAAGCTGTGATGTTTAAAACAAAAAGTCTTGTTAGCGCCGCATTTATTTTAATGCTGTATTGTTTTTGCTTCAGTCCTGATCTCAAACTAAACTGTAGGATGTTTACATGGAAGTTAAACTCAAATAGTCAGTAAACTCAAAATTACACAGACATAAACTGTTAAAATACACGGTAATAAACATTAATATACCTAATTAATAACAGTATTAAAGAGTAATACATATTTATATACCTAATTAATAACAGTATTAATAAACATTAATAAACATTAATACACATCATTATACAGTAATAACTGCATTAAAGAGTAATAAACAGTAATAAACATCAATAAACATTAATTAAACAGTAATAACAGTATTAAAGAGTAATAAACAGTAATAACAGTATTAAAGTGTAATAAACAGTAATAACAGTATTAAAGACTAATAAACAGCAAATAAACAGTAATAAACAGTAATAACTGCATTAAAGTGTAATAAACAGTAATAACAGTATTAAAGACTAATAAACAGCAAATAAACAGTAATAAACAGTAATAACTGTATTAAAGTGTAATAAACAGTAATAAGCATTAATAACAGTAATAAAGACTAATAAACAGCAAAAAAAGTAAACAGTAATAACAGTATTAAAGTGTAATAGTTTTAAAATGTAATAAACAGTAATAACAGTATTAAAAGGTAATAAACAGTAATAAACATTATGAACAGTATTAAAGACAAATAAACAGTATTGAAGTGTAATAAACAATACACCAGAATAATTAGCAGTATTTAAAGGTATTATTCATATATATAAATATTCTATATAAAATGTAATAAATAGTTATAGTAAGTAACGAACATAGACTCTGATACTAATAGAAATACTAATACTAATAAAAGTAAGTTGTTATTAACAGTAATAACCTGTGATGAACAGTAATAAACAGAATTTCTAAGCAGTATTAAAAAGATAAAGATATATTTTATAATCTCTGTGAATGTGTTAAAGCTCCTCATGGCTTCAGATGTGGTTAATACTGTATGTGAGCTCTGAGCTCAGCAGGTGAGAAAAGGAAGAGAGAGAGAGAGAGAGAGAGAGAGAGAGAGAGAGAGAGAGAGAGAGAGAGAGAGAGAGAGAGAGAGAGAGAGAAATGAGGGGGGATATAGAGAGAGAGACATACAGGAGTCGTGATGATCATCTGAGCCGACACGCTGTTTGTGTTACGCTGCAGTGGGCTCTGATGTTCCAGATGATTCGCCCTCAGGGCAGGTGTAGGATAACAGACCACGTGTTTATAGAGTGGAGAGAGATAAGAGAGATAAGAGAGGAGGAACAAAAGGAGAGAGAGAGATTGAGAGAGAGAGAGAGAGAGAGAGAGAGAGAGAGAGAGAGAGATTGAGAGATTCTTTAGTAGCATACCCTTTCTGATTCTCTTTACCACCACTTTTTTACTTTGTCCTCTCTCTCTCTCTCTCTCTCTCTCTCTCTCTCTCTCTCTCTCTCTCTCTCACACACACACACACACACACACTCTCAGTGAGGTGTGACATAACACTTCAGGTTTTGTACCTGTTCTTCTATATTGTTAATCCCTCCCCGAATTCTACATAAAAATAAAAGCACCATTTAGCCGTTTAGTTAAAAACATTCCATTACCAGCATTTACAGCATTTACAGCATTTACAGCATTCAGTAAATCTGAGGTTCGTGTGTAAGCAGCGACGTCAAAATTAGCATAAAAAACAGGAAACGAGTGACTTTGCCTCTGGTACTGTTTGTCCTCACTCAACCTTTTTTTCTTTTACCTTGTTATAGACGTTAAACCTTTCTGCAGACGTGAGCAGCTGATGTTAATGTACATGAACGTAGCTGAAAAAAGTCTGGAAACTTGCAGCAAAGCAGTGAGATGGAAGTTAATGTGAACTCACAGCAGGAGCCTTGTATTGTTACCTCCATAGATAAACAGATAGATAAACAGATAGATAGATAGATAGATAGATAGATAGATAGATAGATAGATAGACGGACGGACGGACGGACGGACGGACGGACGGACGGACGGACAGATAGATAGATAGATAGATAGACAGATGGACAGATAGATAGATAGATAGATAGATAGATAGATAGATAGACAGACGGACGGACGGACGGACGGACGGACGGACGGACGGACGGACGGACGGACGGACGGACAGATAGATAGATAGATAGATAGATAGATAGACAGATGGACAGATAGATAGATATATAGATAGATAGATAGATAGATAGATAGACAGACAGATAGATAGATAGATAGATAGATAGATAGATAGATAGATAGATAGATAGATAGATAGATAGATAGATAGATAGATAGACGGATGGACGGATGGACGGATAGATAGATATATAGATAGATAGATAGATAGATAGATAGATAGATAGACAGACAGACAGATAGATAGATAGATAGATAGATAGATAGATAGATAGATAGATAGATAGATAGATAGATAGATAGACGGATGGACGGACGGACGGATAGATAGATATACAGATAGATAGATAGATAGATAGATAGATAGATAGATAGACAGACAGATAGATAGATAGATAGATAGATAGATAGATAGATAGATAGATAGATAGATAGATAGATAGATAGATAGATAGATAGATAGATAGATGACTATAGATGTTATTATAACTACGTTGTATCTGGGTGTGGATGTAGCGCACTGACTCTTAGCCACTGAATTATCAGGCAGTGACGAGTGACAGTTAGCGGCTTCATTAACGAACAGACGTTAAGAGGAGTTTTATGCCTCGGCGCTTTTTGCTAAAAGGGTTCTGTAGGTTATGATGTGAGGCTTTAACCTTATTTCTGTTGAAGAACCGAATCTATTACAGAGGCAGACGCTCGCACGCGCGCTCCAGATCGCCGTGACGACGTTAAGGAGCCGAAAAGATACGACTCGGATGTTGCGTCCAATCGGTTGGATCGTATGATGGAGCAGAGTTACTCTCACCTCCGTGAAGTCGTCCTTTTATAAATAATAGTAATAATTTATCGATAACTGCGTTTTTTTATTAGCTTCGATTAATAAAACAACGTGAAAGGAATTAAAAATGTGAAAGTCTTGACACTGGAGACTCCTTTCCCTTTTTTAAACCTGCTAATATCGAGCAATTGTGAAGTCCCTGAGCACTGCAACGAGCTGTTACCGTAGCAACAACAACGTATCATAATGTGTGATCCGCGGCTGCACCTTCTGTCCCAGCCGCTGTTATAGAGAATGACATCAGGCATCTGAGAGATCAGACATCTTCAGTCCAATCAGGGTGAGGAATTCAACAGCGCTGTGGTGCAAAGGACATTGTTCTTCACTCGTAACCTTTTCTCTGACTTACAGCTCATTATCTATAATCATTTGAGCCTTTTGTGTGTGTGTGTCTCTGTGTGTGTGTGTGTGTGTGTGTGTGTGTGTGTGTGTGTGAGTGAGAGAGAGATAGAGAAGCAGATCGAGGCTTGGCTGTGGTCGGACTTCTCCGTCTCGCTCTAAACACTTCAATAATTTCTGTAACAGCTTTGTCGATTTCAGCGAGAGCAGCGTGTTCACTCTGCGTCTTTAAGAATGTCTGAAGTCAGCTTCTCTTCCTCTCGGGTCGATCAGTCACTGCTAGCAAAGCTAACCCTGGTTCTGAACACCCCCCCCACACCTCACCCTAACACACACCACACACACACACACACACACACACACACACACACACACTGTATCCATACTAATTTCGTCCTGATTTAGTCATTCAGCTTCATATTTGTTAGCTAATGTTGTGTGTGTATGTAAGAAAAGGCTGATGAGAAATTAGCATTTTTTGTGCAGCTCATTTCACACCTAATCAAAAAATGCTGCTGATGCTAAACTAATTTTGCATGCTGCACAGAGCTCTTCAAATAATAGTACAAGTGTCGGTACGTAACTCTGCAGCTAAACTCCAAGAAACGGTGCAAACAAACGCAACATACGAACGATTAGCGTAGCCGTCTATACGCTATGTGAACGTGTATGACAGCGAACGTCGCTAAGGAAAAGGAGGCAAGGGATGAATTTTATGTCGGTGCTGTTAAACAGGTGGTTATGTGCATTATAAAAGATTATGCGAGTTGTAAAAGTGCCGCATGATTCCATTTTAAATCCTGTAATGGACCTCGCTATTACCACGTCCCCTTAAAGAGCAGCGAGGGAGCGCTAATCGTGCATGAAAACTAGCCAAAACTACTTAGCATGAATGGCGTCTATCCTAGCACTCACACATCCTGAGCGATTAGCATGATTAGCATGTTGTTTAGATTAAATGATAATAATGGGTTTAAAGCTCGAGGCACTTTAGTCAATCTAAATAAGTTCATAAAAACTTTTAAAAGTTGGAAAGTAATTAGAGTTGTAAAAGTTCTCAAATCTGAGATGATGTCCGCAAATGCAGACGTTATGAACGAATTCATGATGTGACCTCTTGTTCCTCCTCATGTTCCTCCTCATGTTCCTCCTCATGTTCCTTCTCATGTTCCTCCTCATGTTCCTCCTCATGTTCCTTCTCATGTTCCTCCTCATGTTAATCCTCATGTTTCTCCTCATGTTCCTCCTCATGTTCCTTCGATTGTTCCTCCTCATGTTCTTCCTCATGTTCCTCCTCATGTTCCTTTTCATGTTCCTCTTCATGTTCCTCCTCATGTTCCTCCTCATGTTCCGCCTCATGTTCCTTTTGAATATTTATAGCATGATAAAGAATCAAATGCTTCGTCTGATGCTTCGTCTCAGGCTTCTGCGATTTCTTTACGTTATTTATATCCAGGCAGAACTGAAAGTAAGATGTAAAGCAGTGAGTTTATAATAATAATAATTAAATAATAAAATGTTACGTGCTTTCCAGACTGAATTCGTGAATCACAAGCTGCATGTATCTGATAATCTCCTGGCTGTAAGAGCGAGCACACGGTGCTGAGCAGAAGGAATGCTAATGAGAAAGATGGACTTTATTGGATGCTGTGTAAATGAATCCAAGCTCTAACTCCGCCCCTTAGACTTAATCACTTTACCCTCCAGATTTCTTCTAGTTGACTTTCAGTCAAATCTCAGAGAAGGTGTGGCCTCTCTGTGTCTATCCCATGGATAGACACAGGAGGCGTGGCTTCTCTACCTTTTAGTCCTAGTGAAGGAGGCGTGGCTTCTCTACCTTTAAGTCCTAGTGAAGGAGGCGTGGCTTCTCTACCTTTTAGTCCTAGTGAAGGAGGTGTGGCTTCTCTACCTTTTAGTTCTAGTGAAGGAGGCGTGGCTTCTCTACCTTTTAGTCCTAGTGAAGGAGGTGTGGCTTCTCTACCTTTTAGTCCTAGTGAAGGAGGTGTGGCTTCTCTACCTTTTAGTCCTAGTGAAGGAGGCGTGGCTTCTCTACCTTTTAGGTCCAGTGAAGGAGGCGTGGCTTTTCTACCTTCCAGTCCCAATGAAGGAGGTGTGGCCAGTGGCTGTTGTCAGTCTCAGTAAAGAAGGCGTGGCTTCTCTACCCTTCAGTCCCAGTGAAGGAGGCGTGGCCAGTGGCTATTGTCAGTCTCAGTAATGAAGGCGTGGCTTCTCTACCCTTCAGTCCCAGTAAAGGAGGCGTGGCTTCTCTACCGTTCAGTCCCAGGGAAGGAGGTGTTGCGAGTGGCTGTGTCAGTCCCAGTGAAGGAGGCGTGGCTTCTCTACCTTTCAGTCCCAGTGAAGGAGGCGTGGTCAGTGGCTATTGTCAGTCTCAGTAATGGAGGTGTGGCTTCTCTACCCTTAAGTCCCAGTGAAGGAGGCATGGCCAGTGGCTGTGTCAGTCCCAGTGACGGAGGCGTGGCCAGTGGCTGTGTCAGTCCCAGCAAAGGAGGCGTGGCTTCTCTACCTGTCAGGCCCAGTAAAGGAGGCGTGGCCTCTGTATTTTTCCATCCCATTGAAGAGGCACCTTATCATATTGCATTGTGCCAAAATGAATGAAATGATCAGTGGGTTAAGTTACTGGGTCTGTTACATTATTGTTCTTCCTGGTTTTACATTTTGAATATTTATGGCAGTAAATTGAAAAGATCAAGTGTTCAGCTGTTGTTGATGTAACTGCTGCTACATTTAGCCTGTTTTCATCTGCTCCCTGTATATTACCTCTTTTACCCTTTCACGCACACTGCATTCAATGGGCCCCTTTGGTGTGTGTGTGTGTTTATGTGTGTGTGTGTGTGTGTCTGTGTGTGTGTGTGTGAGTGTGTTAGTGTTGTACCTCCTGCTTTTAACGACCCAACTCTGTTCCCTCAGCCCTGTATCTCCACGAGCCGTAATGTGTAGGGAAACGCTCTCAGCTCTGAGACTAAATAGTATTGACGGGCTTCAGGATTTTTCTATTTCACGCTCCATCCAAGTGCCTCGCAATTAGAGCATCTAGTGCCTGTTAACACTTCCCGATAGATTCGGAGAGACGCAGAGGGAGAGGAAGACAGAGATGATCATATAGTGCATTCGAATGGAACTCATGAAATTGGTGCTTTCGACATGGAAAGGCAAAAACACCAGACGAAACTCGCACCGCTTGCCAACTGGTGAAGCTGTTAGAGCGCTGTTGCTAGGCAACCAGGGAACACAGGCGCTAAGCACGCGTTAGCTATCACGTATGGTAAAGTTTTTACATTGTTTATGGACAATGTAACGCCACAGAGACAGTGAGAAAGACACCAACGTCAACCTTTCTATCAGCTGCGTTTTTACATGATACTGAGGAAATGTTTTCATGTGAGGAAAATCTAACTGTAATCTTTTAGAGAATAAAAACGGTCGTATTTAAATGCTGCATTATTCACAGAGTGACTGCAAATGTGTTTTTAATAGTTTTAATCTTGATATCTCTATGTGTGTGTGTGTGTGTGTGTGTGTGTGTGTGTGTGTGTGTGTGTGTGTGTGTGTGTGTGTGTGTGTCAGGATTCAGCCAGCAGGACTGGTAGAGAGAATTCAGGCCATCGCCCAAAATGTGTCGAACATGGCAGTGCGAGTGGAGCAGATTCTTCAGAACAGCATGGCAGCATCAAGAGGTGATGTTCTACACACACACACACACACACACACACACACACACACACACACACACACACACACACACACACACACAGTTTTCATTCGATCTTCATGAGGACCTTCCCTTAACATCCGTAATGATTCTTGTAGCTAATTAACACTCCAAATATTCTGCCTCTTTTATTTTGCAGTTCTAGCCATAAATATGATAATAATGTCTTTTTATATTTTTTGTGAGAACAATTATGAGCACATGTGGACCTGCGCGCACACACACACACACACACACACACACACACACACACACACACACACACACACACACACACACACACACACACAGATGATAGATGATACATTTTTCTGGGTCTTGTTTCCTGGACACACTGCTGTGGTGTGTCGTGGATCTTGCAGTGGTGATCATGATGAAATTACTGTAGCTACACACACACACACACACACACACACACACACACACACACACACACACACACACACACACACACACACACACACACTTCATTTCCACAGTTCTGTCTAAGGAGAAGTCCAAATATCTGTTTAATGACTTATTTATCTTTAATAGCATAAATGAGGCCATGTATTCTAATTATTATCGCTTTCTCTTGTCTTGGCAACTTTCTCTGGACTGTGTTCTTGAGCTGCAATAAGCAACAGATGCTCCTTGTGTTTGTGCATTTCTTTTATTTTCCAACACTGTCCACAAATGTAATTATATGTTTTCAAAAATATGTTTGCTTTTAAAGCTTCGAATATCAGCCATTTTCGAATTGTTAGACCATTTCGATAATTGGAAATTTTTCATCTTTCATTAATTTTTTTTTCATTTCTACTTTCAGTCATTCATTTATAGTGGATGAGTTAATAGCTTTAACTTAATAGCTCTAGCTAATAGCTAATAGCTTAATAACAGGGTTAGCCTTCATTTGCTTGCAGTCTTAGTATTCACTCTTTAGCTTTAGCGAGCAGATCGTTCTGCCTCACACCTCCAGGGTCGGGGGTTCGATTCCCACCTCCGCCTTGTGTGTGTGGAGTTTGCATGTTCTCCCCGTGCCTCGAGGGTTTCCTCCGGGTACTCTGGTTTTCTCCCCCGGTCCAAAGACATGCATGGTAGGTCGATTGGCATCTCTGGAAAATTGTCCGTAGTGTGTGAGTGTGTGAGTGAATGAGAGTGTGTGTGCCCTGTGATGGGTTGGCACTCCGTCCAGGGTGTATCCTGCCTCGATGCCCGATGACGCCTGAGATAGGCACAGGCTCCCCGTGACCCGAGTAGTTCGGATAAGCGGTAGTAAATGAATCGTCATCATTTATTAGATTAGCTTTCAGTTACTAGTTTAGCACTCGCTAACCAGACCAGTTAAGCTCAAATAAACAGTAAAAATTCTGTTAACGAAGTCCTGAACATTTAAACTTATTGTTTGTTTTTCTCATGGTTTCTTTGCTAAGTTAGATTTCACTTGATAGAGGAGTTTACATACTCGATTAACTTACTCTTTACATTAGCAGAGTTTGCTTTAACATGTTTAACTGTAGAACACCTACAGTATTAATTCAGTGCTGCTCTTTTCCAATGAAACTTTCCATTTCCGCTTTGCTTTTCTGACTTAATTATCCAAAGATCCCCCGATTCTCACCACAAGACCGAGTGTTTGATGGTGCTTTGGATTCCAGGGTAATTTCTCAGTATAATGGCCGATCAAACATGGCAGGATATTTGACGGATTAGACAGAGATCAGACACGATGCAGTGTGCTTCCACGTGACGTATAACGTATAAAGTTCTGGGAAGTCGGATATAAACAGGAGACGGTCAGCAGTAAAGCTGAATTAGAGCGAGTGTGTTCAGTATTGAGTCACTCAGGACAGATTTAAAGCCTACTTTTAATTCACATTTGCATTTTATTGCTCCCTGAGATGTATTGATTCAGACCACGTCCACCATCCAGACCTAATCGGACTATAAACATCCTCCAGCTCTGTTGGAGAATGTAAATAACACTCGGATGTCTGTAGCCGAGGTTCCGAGGGTATAGGAGGATAACTTTGACGTTTCCATTCACAGGCGACGTATTTGTATGTTTTTCCTCGGCTCATCACTGAACCTTCGAGGATTTTTGTGTTACATATATGAAATGAAAAGTCCTTCAGGATCGAGCAGTCCTTCAGGAAAACTCACTGAAGATACAAAAGGACCATCTTGACAGTGAACCGTAATATCTTCCTTGAATATCTCTCCAGGACACGGTGGCTTAGTGGTTAGCATGTTCGCCTCACACCTCCAGGGTTGGGGGTTCGATTCCCACCTCCACCTTGTGTGTGTGGAGTTGCATGTTCTCCCCGTGCCTCGGGGGTTTCCTCCGGGTACTCCGGTTTCCTCCCCCGGTCCAAAGACATGCATGGTAGGTTGATTGGCATCTCTGGAAAATTGTCCGTAGTGTGTGTGTGTGAGTGTGTGAGTGAATGAATGAGAGAGTGTGTGTGTGCCCTGTGATGGGTTGGCACTCCGTCCAGGGTGTATCCTGCCTCGATGCCCGATGACGCCTGAGATGGCACAGGCTCCCCGTGACCCGAGGTAGTTCGGATAAGCGGTAGAAGATGAATGAATGAATATCTCTTCATGTCAGTTCACCCGGTACAGAATGAAATGAACTCTATAAGGACGAGTTGATGACGTAACTGGAAGAGTTTAAGTGTAGAAATCTATAGATAGCAAAATGCTCAGGCGTAAAGATGAAATGCGAGTTCGTTAAAGATGTTAATGACGATTCGGTTTCAACAATCATGTGCGAACAATTCAGTTTTTATTTTTTTTACGCCGTTTCTTATTTTTTATTTTCCTTCCGTTTAATCGCGTGGAACGACTGTAAGATAAACTGTTCTCGCTCACGTTACAGCAGCTATAAACAGTCCTTCCCTCGTCAGCTGCTCTAAAAGCACAGCTAGTGTCCAAGTTCTCTAAACCGTCTGAAATTGTCTGTTCCTGTGAATTATTTGACAGCTGCTGTTATAGGGGCTTTTTACCGCTGGTCACTTCCTGCGTTTTCTGTGATCCGATATCTACCCGACAGTAAAAAGACCAGGTCTAAACGCCCTCCAAAACGTTTTGGAGACGGATATAAACCCGATGGTACAAACCCCTTCAGGAGGTGGTCTGGGACGCGTTACAGATGAAACTCGACAGCTGTATATGAATGTGGTTGTTCGAGCCACATACGTCAGCGCTAAACTCCTCCCAAACGGAAGTACGTCACTCAGGTGATCTTTCACCCAGGCGTCTCGTCGGGGCTTAAAACGCGCTGCTGCCGCCAGCGAAAACGCAGCAAACAGTAAACGCTGTTTTTTGTAGCATAAACGTCGTAACCAGTTTACTCGTCTTCTTTTCTATCGCGTTCTGAAAACCGCGTACACCAAAGTGTGTTCTGTTTCAATTACCCCTGAAATGGGGTAAAATATATCAGCATTTTGGGCGGGAGTAGAAAGATCGTATCGAAATCCGATTCGCCGAGACGCGTTTATGTGACCTGATGTAAACGGAACAGTTTTAACAAATCAGACAGCTATCGGATCAGAGACAACACGCGCAGTGACCGGGTGTAATAAAGAATGCAATAACGTCATGTAAATGTGTGGAATTAAAGCTGTTCTTCTTCCGGATGACGGACCGCGGCGGCTGTGACGTTTACAAAATCGGAGACGTGACAAAAGTTGACTTTCTTTATAAGTGTGATCCAAACAACCACAGGAAGTGTTTTCAAGTCAAGATGGCCGCCGAGCAGACAGAGGTCGCCGGAAGGAATTTGACTGCATCCTAATTTGCGTCATTTACAGTATGAAGATGTCACCACGGCATGAAGACGAGCAGCGTTTGATGAGCGAGATGTCGAATAAATATATTGTGAGGAGTTTGTAACACTGATGAGTGTTTTGAATATTAAACAGTACACACACACACACATACACACACACACACACACACACAGTGCCTCACACACCATACGCTGTAGTGTAGGAGGTCCCTTTAGAGCATTTACTGCTCCACTGAGCGAACAGCCGGCTCTGCACTCCTCCTCCTCCTCCTCCTTCTCCTCCGCTCTGGATCATAGACACTGGAGATTGATGAAGCTGATGAAGCTGAAGATCTTTACTGCTCCTGCTGCTGCCTCCATTTGGGTAATGAGACACTGATAGATCTGAGACCAATCCAATCCTTTTAAATTCCAATCCCAAGTCCATTCTAACAAAGACGGACCGATCTGATGAGGCCACCTGGTTCTTCTGCCGTTCTTCACTGCACATGATCCATACTATATACTGTAGCTCGGGGCTTTAACCGAGTTATCCCAGATATTTCTTTTTCCTAAAGCGTTTAAAAGCATATTTATCCATGATGTCATGTTCCTCGTTGCAGTTGTGAGAGATGGAACGTCGAGTCAGTGTGAAGTTCCCCAAGATTCGAAATACCCCGATTGCGCTAGCAAAGTGGATGTGAGTACAAAAGTGTTTTGTTTTGGTTTGAAAGCTCATTCACAGGTCATTGTATTATTTAATACTTGTGTACGTGATGCCCAGTGGATGAGGGCGCGCTGGACGTCGGATCCGTGTTACGCCTTTTACGGAGTCGACGGCTCGGATTGCTCCTTCCTGATATACCTGAGTGAGGTGGAGTGGTTCTGCCCCCCACTGGCCTGGAGGAACTACAGCACAACACCTACAGTGCTGAAAAACTCAGCTAAGAGACAAGTGAGACACACACACACACACACACACACACACACACACACACACACACACACACACACACCTCCTACCCCCTCACTTTGCTTTGTGCATTCTGCATAAATAACTTCTCAGTCTAATTCCTCATGCCGTATGAATCCGTACTGCTGGGTACACAAATCAGTTCCTGGCTGAGTTCTGTGTGTGTGTGTGTGTGTGTGTGTGTGTGTGTGTGTGTGTGTGTGTGTGTGTGTGTGTGTGTGTGTGTGTGCGTGAGAGAGAGAGAGCGAGTGCCATAGTCAGTCATTGCTTTTCTGGAGAGCTCAGCTAACATCATGGTTGCCTGAGTGAACACAAACAAACACACACACACACACACACACACACACACACACACACACACACACACACACTGCATTTTTTTTTGGTGTGATGGTCTGAGCAGTGGAGTGCCTCAGGGACCCCGTCTCTCTCTCTCGTTCTCTCGTTCTCTCTCTCTCTCTCCCTCTCTCTCTCTCCCCCTCTCGTTCTCTCTCTCTCTCTGTCTCTGTCTCTCTTTCCCTCTCTCTTTCTCTCCCTCTGGACTTAAACCCAGTCACTTCAGCTACATTTCCTCCATCACAACATCGTTCCTTTAAACCAAACAGCTTGTAATTGCTGCAGCAGTTGTATTGATCACAGTCTTTTTTATTCCTCCTCAATAAAACACCAGATGATCTGATCTCCATTTGAACCTGGACCTTGATTGACAGCTGTGTTTACACCTCTTTGATATGAACTTCCTCCCTGCTTCCATCTCATATCGTCTCATATCATCTCATATCTCTCATATCGTCTCATATCGTCTCATATCTCTCATATCGTCTCATATCTCTCATATCTCTCATATCGTCTCATATCTCTCATATCGTCTCATATCTCTCATATCGTCTCATATCGTCTCATATCGCTCATATCGTCTCATATCTCTCATATCGTCTCATATCTCTCATATCTCTCATATCGTCTCATATCGTCTCATATCGCTCATATCGTCTCATATCTCTCATATCTCTCATATCTCTCATATCGTCTCATATCTCTCATATCGTCTCATATCGTCTCATATCATCTCATATCTCTCATATCGTCTCATATCGTCTCATATCGTCTCATATCTCTCATCCTCACCTTCTCTGTGCTGGAAAACGAATACAGAGAATAACAAAGCAGTTTTAGTCCCTAACTGTTGTTGAGTTTCTGTTCAGATCGAGCAGCAGATCAGCAGAAACTCTGTACAGCTCCAGTCTTTGTCTCTGATCGACTCCTTATAACTGTTGAATAGCTTGAGCTCATGTATTAAGGCTGTCGTAACCAGACTGTAGTGAGCTTTGGGACACGACACACACCTGAGCAAACTACAGGTGTAATAAAGAGGAAGTGAATGAATGTGATGTCGTTATTATCACTTTACTGCTTAAAGATTGTCTGGGACTCCATTCAATTATTTATTTACATTTAAACGAGGTTAGAGCTAGTAATGTTCTCGAGCTTTCTGCTAGAGGAGATAGAGAGATAGAGAGAGAGAGAGAGGAGAGAGAGAGCGAATCGAGAGAGCGATAAGGATCGGTAGGAGAGAGGGAGAGAGCTGAGAGGATAGGAGGAAAGCGAGAAAGGAGGGATCGAGAGAATAATAGGAAGCGAGAGAGAAGAGAGGATGGCGAAGGAGGCTCGGGACCATATCTGTTTTATCACTCTCTCTCTCTCTCTCTCTGTCTCCCTCTCTTTTCTTATCCCCCCCTCTCTCTCTCCTTATCTCTCTGTCTCCCTCTCTTTTCTTATCCCTCTCTCTCTCTCTCTCTCTCTCTCTCTCTCTCTCTCTCTCTCTCTCTCTCTCTCTCTCTCTCTCTCTCTCTCCAGGCGGCATTCCGTACAGATCTCGGCGCTCTTCTGGATCAGGTGGGAACAGGTAAAGAGTCTCTGAGCTTCATGAGGCGGCGGATCCGCAGGTTGGCGGTGCAGTGGGCTACAGCTGCCCAGAGACTCCACCTGAAGCTGCACAGACGATGGAGGGAACAGAAGAAGGTGAGAAGGAAGAAGTTTAAACTCAACAACATTTATAGGAACTAAACTCGCTCAGGACGTCAGGACGTCCCCACATTCCAAGTTTTCGGAAATCTTCAGGACAGATGAGGTTTTAGTGCCTTCTCTGTATCATACAGAGAGTCCAGTGAAGAAACATCTGCTCTGATGTCTCATTAAACCCAGCTGGAAGCAAACATGTTAATAATCCAGTGTCTGGTTTCTCCTTTACTAACTGTACTGCTTTAGCGGAGCATCATTTCATCCAAACACTAAGACGTCTGACTCCTGTTGTTCTCAGCTCTGACTCCTACTGATCATTTCTCCTGATTCCAGACAATATTTGTTTTAAAAACATACATAATGAATTCTTAGAGCTTCACGCTCGACTGGATATTCCTCCTCCTCCTCATCCTCAGTCTCTTACAAGTTTGTACCCACACTTCCTGCTCAGGGGGTCATTATTTTTGCACCCTGTCAGTATTTTAGCTCAAACGTACAATTCTACAGGACACCACTTCCACCAGTCGTACAGCTCTTTCATTCTTCCTGGCGGATTCTGGGATTTCTCTCTGTCCGTCGTTCACGTCTTTAACCGATCGCTCGCCTCTCAGGTTTAACCTGCCGCACGTCGCGTCCTAAATAAGCTAACGAGCTCTAAAAATATCTCTCTCTCTCTCTCTCTCTCTCTCTCTCTCTCTCTCTCTCTCTCTGTCTTTCTCTCTCTCTCTCTCTCGCTGATTTATCTCTCTGTCTATCCTCTCCCGACGGTGTGAAATGGATTTTTTATCGAGGAACTTTGTGCACTATCTCCACGCCAGCTGTTGCGATGGCTTTCTTTTCGCCTGTCCACAGTTCTTTATCATCCACAATTAAGGCAAGGCAGCGAGTCAGAAGCTATTTGCCGTCTGCTGCGGATAACGGATCGCTCTGCAACGGGAACACAGGGTGTAATTGCAAAATGAGATACCTGCGCCAGATAGTCGTGAGCGGGCGTTTGTCGGCTGCTTTTTTTTTTTGATTAGCTGCAGTGGCCTAGCGACTGTTCCAGCGACGGTGCCACGATGCCTGGCGATTTAGCGATGCATCCTGGGTGATTAACCATGTCTGGTGTGTATAGATCTTTTTCAAGGCTTGATGCACTCCATTTCCCAGCTTCCCGCATGAACAGGAAGTTTTTTTTAGGTGATTAGCATTAGCTACACTCGTTGCTGTGAGTGTTTCAGTTTCTTTCCACAGGGAGGTAAAGATCAGGCGTTTTCTGTAAACAGAAGAATCCATCCTCATTACCAAGGTGTGTGAGTGTAGAGAAAGACACACACACACACACACACACACACACACACACACACACACACACACACACACACACACACTTATGCCTGTGCGTTCCAGCAGCCCCTGGATGTTGCTGAATCCAGCTGGTCGGAGACTCGCACGACGCACATCATTAGCCGTCATGGAAGACTGCACAAACTGAGCGTTTTTCCCAAAACCACAGCAGAGGCTTTCACACTCTGCCACACCGCTTCAACAATCATGCTAGCAAAACACACACGAGCGGTTTCAGTGAAATAAAACGTAGCAAGAATTCACTATGATCTAGTTTGACAGAAAGTGTTTGAAACGTTGTGTAAGATTAGCGTGAGGTTAGCGTGACGAACAGGAACAGTGATACGACAGAGAGATAACACTGATACATGAAGACATCTTCTAATACTACGGCGACATGCTAACGGTAAGATTGTGTTCAGTCCTTAAATATCGACGTGTGGAACTTTTATCCGTTTATAGTTACATTAAACAAGCGTTAATATTAGCCGAAGCTGTCAGGAATCTACAGTTCAGTTCTTACCCCATCTCAGGAGACTCACTGACGGATGAGAGATTTTAACTTCCACCCATGGGCCTGATGGAAGTTCCACCGAGACAGGAAATTCGATTTAATTGCTCCGCATTAGGGTCCATGCTCGCTAGCTAAAGCGTCCACGCTCCCATTAGCCGTGTTATTTGGCTACAGTCTGCTCTAGACGCTTTGAAGTCAGCGGTCATTACTGCCAAATGAAGCAACACATGGAGACTTAATTAAAAAACTCATTTCCAAAGCTTCCAAACCTGTTCTGAATTAGTTTGAGATTGAGGTTAGCAATAGCATTAGCAGCAGCCGCACTAACGCGATCCCTAGGTATCGCATCACAGCGGTCTGTGATTGAAGTTTGTTTCTTGACCCAGGTGAACCGAGTGAAGAAGGAGAAAGAAAGTGCTTCATGTTTGGAGTAAAATCACTAGCAGTGTTTTGGGCCATCTGTGGGCACCAGCTGGGGTTCGAGGAGGTCATTTCAACAACGACAAGTCACGGTCTATCTCAGAACGACGCGCCAGGTGCTCTGAACACACAACGCTAGGATTGCGTTAAACCAGACGGCTAGCATACTGTCCTCTGGCCTCGAGCTAGTTAGCATTCTGCTCGGGGTTTTCAGTTATTATACTTTGAATGATCTCTTTCTTTTCACATCAAACACACAGTAAGAAATACAGAAGGTCATGCGTGGCAGGAGCGCCCATGTGTAGAGTTCTTGCGGTGATCTTGATCACTTTTTTTATCTCGTGCCGCGTTCTTACAGCCACGCTCAGCAGATCTCTGATCTCTAACTGCTTCCTCTCACTTAATCTCATCTTCCTCTAGCGATCCTTCCTCGTTCCTCGTTCCTCGTTCCCAGACACATGTTGCCAGATCAGCACTCGTCCTGCTGTGTTTAGATCAGCTGGGGGCGGGGCATAGCGTATCTCAAACACTATTGGCTGTCACACATAAATGGATAAAAATGATCATTTTATTATTTAATTAATACATAAATCATTTAAGGTCAGGTGTTACAAAGTTCCGACACTGGAGACTCCTTCAACCTAGATGTAGTAACACCTTAGCAACGGACGCACGTGACTCTTTACTGTGACGGAGCTGTTACTATAGAAACTCTGTTTGTATTTGACCGTATGCAAGAAAGCGACGTGAGCCATGAGTTCCATGTGGTCCAGTAGAAAGTAAATACAATGAAAAGGTCTTCAAAACTCAAACCTTGCTTCTTAACCGTTGACTGTAAATAAAATCGATTTAATTTAATGGGTTTGTTCTTTCCGGATGCAGAGAAATATCCACAGTCCCTGGTGCTGCGGAAAGAAAATGTGTTTTGATGTTCAGTGTAGAGAAGGTCAGCAGTTCTCTGCTCCTGTGCTTTAGAAAGCCGTGCGTGGGAGAAACCGAAGCGGAGCCGAGTCTTTTTCTCGGCCCACACGCCTGTAGCGATGAGGTTCCCCGGGCTCTGTGGCGGCAGCGGCGGCAAGGCGTCTGAACGATGAGGCAGAAAAGGAAGCGTGGTGTCTGAGGACGCCAGGGGGGTGCTGGGTAACGTGCAGCACTGCTTTTTATAGCCTTCAGGAGCTAGCAGATCAACTCCAGATGAATATTCAAACACCTGACGCTTCTACTTTAATACTGAGTTACTGACTCCCCTGCATATACCTACAAAAGTCAAATTAACACACACACCACACACACACACACACACACACACACACACACACACGATCATGTAGAGCACTCTGTCCATTGGACTTCTGTCTAAAGTAAACATTTCTCCTGACATACTGTTACAAACGAGGGGGGGAAGCCGGACCCAAACGCAGGATGGCGAAATAAACAGGGTTTTATAACAAAAGAACACTAAACATGACACAAACTAAAGACCGGACAAGACAACTGTAGATTCCGCGCCGCCCAAGGCAATGCTGCACAAGGCAAGGCTACACAAGGCAATGCTGCACAAGGCAATGCTGCACAAGGCAACGCTGCACAAGGCAATGCTGCACAAGGCAATGCTGCACAAGGCAAGGCTGCACAAGGCAATGCTGCACAAGGCAATGCTGCACAAGGCAACGCTGCACAAGGCAACGCTGCACAAGGCAAGGCTGCACAAGGCAAGGCTGCACAAGGCAAGGCTGCACAAGGCAACGCAGCACAAGGCAATGCTGCACAAGGCAACGCTGCACAAGGCAACGCTGCACAAGGCAATGCTGCACAAGGCAAGGCTGCACAAGGCAACGCAGCACAAGGCAATGCTGCACAAGGCAACGCTGCACAAGGCAACGCTGCACAAGGCAAGGCTGCACAAGGCAACGCAGCACAAGGCAACGCAGCACAAGGCAACGCTGCACAAGGCAATGCTGCACAAGGCAACGCAGCACAAGGCAACGCAGCACAAGGCAACGCAGCACAAGGCAATGCTGCACAGTTATATAGACAAAGTTAATCACAATGGGAAACAGGTGTGTGGAAACGGGAGGAGCAGACAAGGGCGGGGCAGACACGTGACGGAGAACATAAACACATGCACGTAGCCATAGTCCTGACACATACACTTGTGATCGCAAAAAAATCTACACAAGCTAATGAAGCTATTATACAGTAACACTTGCTAAATGCTAATTTGGTGGCTACAAGATCACACTGTTTGTTAGTAACATTAGCATCAAAATTAGCAAACCTCTCACACACGGCTGATCAGCTGGCAGAAAGAGGAATAATTGTGCAATCAGACGTTGTTTCTAACAGGCTGAAATGAAATTGGTGCAGAAATTTGTGCACCCCTAAAAGAAGGTGTGAGTTGTGTTTGGTGGTAATGGGGTTTTGTGTTGTTTACTGGTCTGCAACTCTGACAGATGGTTTTTAAATTGTTGACCATCTGTAGCAGGCTGGATGTAGCAATTATAACGAATTGTATCTTTTATTATGAAGAACGTCAGATGGTTTACTGTATATTTTAATTAACAAGACTTCATTAAAACAGCAGGGAGCGAGTCAAGATGGACACCTGAGTTTCTACCCAGAGAGCAAACAGGATAATAAAATATTTGGAGAAAACTTCTATCTTCATTCTCTCCCTCTCTCTGACTTTATTTTCTGCATGGAGTGACTCAGCAATAAGTGAATCAGTGAGTCAGAGATTCAGTAACTGCATGACTCAGTGAATCAGAGATACAGCATCTCTCTGATCAGTGACTCAGTGTCAAAGTGACTCAGTGTCAAAGTGAATCCGTAATTCAGGACCTCGGTATCTGCGAGACTCGCCTATTGTTCTGAGCCACTGAGTTTTTGCTAACTGTTTTTTTATAAAATATGAAGATAAGTTCTAACTTATTGGAAGCTTGGAACCCGTAAACAAACCTTATAACTTCTGCATGTAAACCATCAACATTGTCATGGCTGAAGCACCTGCCTCGTCCTCCGATCACCACCAGAGAGAACCCCGGACTGCATTTCCCATAAGCCTCGTACCGGGACTGATTACACCGCCACCTGCAGGCCAATTACCCAGCGCCTATTTAAGGCAAACTTGAACTTGACTCCAATGCGGAGTCTTGATTTGCTACGGCTGTCTTACTGAGCGTTTCTGTTTCCAGTTCTGTGATATGTTTCTGTATTTTGCCTTACGACTGTTTTCCGCCTGCCCTGACCTTCTGCCTGTTTCTGACCACGTCTTCGCCTTGCCTACTCTGTTCCGTTTGCTGTTATCGAATCCTGACTGTTCTTTACGAGGTTGTTAAAATAAAGCTGCAAATGGATCCTCAGTCTTACGACTCGTCGTTCAAACATATTGTTTCCCTATCTGATGGAGTTCCAAGTAGAACCTTTTTTAGGAACATGCCTCAAGAACCCACAACTGTAATATTACTGAGTGTCAATTGATCCAAAAGATTGTTTTCTGTATTATAAAGCATTCCAAGTAGAAGCACATTTGGTAGTAGAAGCAACAAACCTTTAGCTAAGCAAAGAACCTTAAATAACCATCAGTGGGAACCATGAGATCTGTATAGAACCAAAAAAACAACAACAAACGATTGTTTCCCTTTCAGAAAGTCTATGTCTAAGTCTAAAAAGATGTTCCGTGGAAAGTTGTAAAGCTGTAAAACCAGGATGCTGGTCTTAGTTTAGTTGTCCTGGAGCTTTAAAATGATATTTGTACGTAACAAATGGTTTCTTTTGGAAATCAGGCTTGCGAAGAAAAAAAAACTCAACAAATTTAACACACAAAAGCCTTAGAACACAAAGGAAACAGTGATGTAGGCTAAAGCAAGAGAAGAAATTAAAATAAGCCCACAAAGAGCTTAATGAGCTGCTTCCCTGTGGAGCTCAGTGATTTTAATCACTTCTCTAAAATAGACTTTCACCTCACCGTGACAGCAACATTCGCTTATTTCCCACATCGCTACAGCTAACGCCAGCACAATGCATGCTTTAAACGTCTTTAGCATAAAGTCTGACTCATCTTCACTGTAAAAATAGGACAAAAACACTGTTTTTTTTTTGTCCTCCACATTAATATTCAAAATCGTCCGACTGCAATTTATTCGAAAAAGTCAACTCATCCAGTTAAAAGTGGAATTCTCTCTTCTGATTGGTCAGCAGTTGTTAATGCGCTAGTTCTGATACGTTATTGTTTCTATAGCAACAGCTGAAGCGCATGAACTCGTACGCTGGGAACTCCGCTATGAATAAACAAAATAAAGCTCTTTAATTATTGGTCAATTTATCATGAAGAGTTCTCCAGCTGTTCACTTTTGTAGAACCTGCTTCTGTTCTGTTGTGTTCTGCAGATTCTGGTGCATGTAGGTTTCCTGACAGAAGAATCTGGAGATGTTTTCAGTCCCAAGGTCCTGAAAGGCGGACCTTTAGGGGAGATGGTGCAGTGGGCCGACATCCTCACGGCTCTCTACGTCCTCGGACACAACCTGAAGATCTCCGTCTCGGTCAAGGAGCTCCAGGGGTGAGTCCAGGTTCTCCTCACTTCAAAGATCAGCTGGTGAACGTGTGGCCACTTTACGCTTGGTTTCAATGTGAGTGTAGTTGATGTAGAGATGAAGAACTGCATCCTCACAAAGCTGCACAGTTACTGGTTTGTTATCGGTGTGTTAGTATTAGTTTGGTATTAGTTTAGTATTATTTGTGTGTTAGTATTTGTTGTGTATTAGTGGTGTTTTAATCTTAGTTGTTTATTAGTGGTGTATTAGTTGTGTATTACTAGTGTATTACTGGTGTATTACTGTAGCTGTGTATTAGTTTTGTATTAGTATTAGTTGTGTATTAGCTGTGTAATAGTTGTGTATTAGTATTAGTTGTGTATTAGTTGTGTATTAGTTGTGTATTAGTATTAGTTGTGTATTAGCTGTGTATTAGTTGTGTATTAGTATTTGTTGTGTATTAGTTGTGTATTAGTTTAGTATTATTCATGTGTTAGTATTTGTTGTGTATTACCGGTGTATTACTGGTGTATTAGTTGTGTATAAGTATTTGTTGTATATTAGTTGTGTATTAGTTTTGTATTATTTGTGTGTTAGTATTTGTTGTGTATTAGTGGTGTTTTAATATTAGTTGTTTATTAGTGGTGTATTAGTTGTATATCCATTGTGTATTAGTGGTGTATTAGTTGTGTATTACTAGTGTATTACTGGTGTATTACTGTAGCTGTGTATTAGTTTTGTATTAGTATTAGTTGTGTATTAGTTGTGTATTACTAGTGTATTACTGGTGTATTAGCTGTGTATTAGTTGTGTATTAGTATTTGTTGTATATT
>NC_062522.1:32658078-32676636 GCF_022655615.1 Tachysurus fulvidraco
AACCCTCGGACTCTTTCTCTCTCAGGAACACCAACTGATGGACCATCACCAAACTTATGAAATGTTCTGTGTATGAAGAAGTTTGTAAAGCAGTTAATACACACATCTGAAAAAAAAAAAAGTGTTCTTCAAGGACTAACAGGATGCTGAAGGGTCTTTAGCTCTGAAGACGGAAAATGGTTCCAGTTTTTATTTATTTTTAAACATTTTCTTCTAGAGGTTCCTTTAAAGGATGCTACAGAAAAACGACCTGGAGTTGTTTTTTTTTTGTGCACTTCTTTAAGTGCTCACTGGTTCCTTATACTGTAGGTTAAAGAGATAAATACTGTAAAGGTTCCTCAGTTTTCACCACAGGTTCTTTAAGGATTCTTTTATTGGATAATTGGAGTAGGGCTCTTAATTTCAAAAAATTCCTCGTGGGTACTTTAAGGTCTCTTGCATAATTAAAAGGTTCTTAAAAAGGGTCTCAAAGTCTTTTTTTAAGGATAATTTTGTTTAATTTGACAAGTCACACAGTGGCTCAGTGGTTAGCACGTTCGCCTCACACCTCCAGGGTTGGGGGTTCGATTCCCGCCTCCACCTTGTGTGTGTGGAGTTTGCATGTTCTCCCCGTGCCTCGGGGGTTTCCTCCGGGTACTCCGGTTTCCTCCCCCGGTCCAAAGACATGCATGGTAGGTTGATTGGCATCTCTGGAAAATTGTCCGTAGTGTGTGTGTGTGTGTGTGTGTGAGTGAATGAGAGTGTGTGTGTGCCCTGTGATGGGTTGGCACTCCGTCCAGGGTGTATCCTGCCTCGATGCCCGATGACGCCTGAGATAGGCACAGGCTCCCCGTGACCCGAGACGTTCGGATAAGCGGTAGGAAATTAATGAATGAATTTGACAAGTCAATTCCAGAAGGAACCTTTAACTGTTCATTAAAGGGGTGAGCTTTGACAAGGGTTCTCCGAGGGTTCTTCAAGGGTGATTTGGGATCATTTATAGATATGTTTATTGGTTAATTGGATGGTTGTTGTTTTTTTTTTCAAATCTAGATAGAATCGTATTAATTTGCAGAAGGAATTTTCTTCAGTGGTACTTTAAAGGCTTATTGGATAATTATGTTGGATATTGGACTTGAGATTATAGAATCATTTCCTCAAGCAGTTTTATCTGAATTAAGACTCAGGACGAACTCCGCCTCTCAGCGCAGACCTAATCATCTGTTACTAGATCCAGGTGCCTTCGTTTGGAGTCAGACAGAGTGTGTAATTTATCAACGTAAGAACATGACAGCTTTATAATGTAAATGAATAGAACCTTAGTAAAGTAATACATTAGCATTAGCAACACACATGAGCTCTCTCTCTCCCTCTCTCTCTCTCACACACACACACGAGCTTCCATTAGACATTAAACAGGCCTCAGAGGGCTGGAGAATATTATCCAGCACTGAACCAGTTGTGTATGTGTGTGTGTGTGTGTGTGTGTGTGTGTGTGTGTGTGTGTGTGTGTGTGTGTGTGTGTGGAGTTTGTAGATGCAGCTGTTCCTCTCACCCCAGTGAGTCGTTAGCACTCCGGAGTGCACTTCAACACCATCAGCTAGGGCACATTAAGAAGAGAAAGGCTGAAGAGGGCATCCATTATCTGTGTTAAGAGGACAGAGAAGGATCTGAAATCAGCAGAGAGAGAGAGAGAGTGTGTGTGTGAGAGTGTGTGTGAGAGTGTGTGTGAGAGAGCGAGGATGAAAGAGGAAAGCAGGTTTAATGGACGCTATCATTTCCTCAGGTGTTAAGTACCGTCATCGTGACCCTCTTGTACGATCTCAGCACCTCCAGCCATACCTTCCTTTTCAACACACACACACACACACACACACACACACACACACACACACACACACACACACACACACACACACACACACACAGCTGCACTGAAGTGGAGCTCAAGCACATGCTTAAATTTAAACCTTACTCCACAGCACTTTTAATTTAAACGCTGTCCCACGTTATATAATTATAGATATAAAACACAAGCGTGGTGTTAATCCAGCTCACACACACATCCACACACACACATCCACACACACACACACACATCCACACACATCCACACACATCCACACATGCTGAAATCTAAACGCCAGCCCAGTCAGCCGGTCGTTTCATTCCCGATCGGATTTTGTCCCCAGTTTGTGCACTTTGTCGCAGTCACGCTTGACCACCCAACATTTTTTGCCTCATTTCTGTTCTTTCCTAAAACATGAGTTATTGATATGCTTTTCACTTCAGACCCCTTAAACAAACAGCGAGCTTCAGAAAGCTGTATGTGAGCGCCGAAAATTGCCTCATAAGTCATGTTCTGGAGCGGCATTGTGAAGCGTCCTGCTATAACCGAGGCTAGCCTTTAAATTCCCCATCGAGGAGACGGACACGAGGCACGTGAGGCCAGCGAGGCATTAACCCCCAGGCCATTCATCACACAGAGAGAAGGAGAAAGATGGAGACCGCTCAGAAAAAACGACATCCGACATGGCCGCTGGGAGAACAAGAGAAGAGAACAGAGCGGTGTGGATGTTAAATGTCCCCAGACGGACAGGGAAACAGAGAGAAAAGGATTTCGGCTTTCAGACACGGTAAATCCTGTGATTTGTCTGACGAGCGTCAGCTCTGATTGAAGAGCAGCCTGACACCAGACGAGGGGGAAAAAAGAATGGCTCTCTAAAATGACATGTTCCCAGAAAATGAACTAGTTGGTAGTTAAGGTGCAGGAGAGACCTTTGAGTCGGAATCCGAGGCTTGTCATGCTAGCAGGAGACTCTGACAGGACACACGTCGCTTGTGTCACTACTGATTAGTGTCCTGGTGGCCTGTCTGTAGTACATTAGTGCTGTAGTCTGTGGTTCTTTAACCCTTAAAGGTGCTAGATGGAACCTTCTCAAGAATCCGAAGCATGTATGATGAACATTTTGCTGTTTTTAAGTTCAACACTAATCTTCTTCATTTTGTCCAGTGTTATAGATAGCTCGCTATTTTCCCAAAGGTTCCAGTCGTATCACAGAGTCTGGAATGTCTCCGAGAACTGACCAAGAACCTTCCAGTGCTCCATTTTTACAGAAAGAGGAACTTATTGTTTACTCCACGGAATGGACTTCAATCAGCTCATTGTATCAGTTCTAAATAGTTTGGTCACGGGGAGCCTGTGCCTATCTCAGGCGTCATCGGGCATCGAGGCAGGATACACCCTGGACGGAGTGCCAACCCATCACAGGGTACACACACACTCTCATTCACTCACACACTCACACACTACGGACAATTTTCCAGAGATGCCAATCAACCTACCATGCATGTCTTTGGACCGGGGGAGGAAACCGGAGTACCCGGAGGAAACCCCCGAGGCACGGGGAGAACATGGAAACTCCTCACACACAAGGCGGAGACGGGAATCGAACCCCCAACCCTGGAGGTGTGAGGCGAACGTGCTAACCACTAAGCCACCGTGTCCCCCTCATTTGTGTTCGAATCCAACTAATCAGATTGGAACTTGGGGCTGAGATGATCCTGGGTTCCATCTAAAGTGTGGAGAAACTTTTTACTGAGAAAAAAACTGAGGCAGGTTTTATTGATTTATTGACTCGTTGGTTGCGGTCTATGTGCTTGCACTGTTGTGCTTGCATGCACTGTTGCTGGAGGCAGGTGCACAGTTGGTCAGTTTTCAGGACTGATTTTGTGTGTGTGTGTGTGTGTGTGTGTGTGTGTGTGTGGTGGTGGTGGTGGTGGGGGGGGATTATCGACCGGACCACACAACAAACACACAAAAACTCATTACGCGCTGATTTACTCGTCTGCGGAGTCGCTCAGAGTCATTTGTAAACATTCCCAGTAAGCGATCGTCGCTAACGCGACATGATGACGGATCGCCAGTAAACGACTCATCACTTCTGGACGCTCACAGATATCCATACGAGATGGAGGACAGCGTTGATGCTCTGTCACATCGTGGTAACACCGACATATCTTTATTATCACTCTCATAATTAATAAGTAGAGTGTGGAACACTCCTGTAAATGAGTCCTGGCTTCTGATTGGTCAGAGGATGTCGATGAAGTTTCTATAACAGCGTCGTTAAAGTAATCGGCTTGTTCCGACACATGACTTGTTTCTATAGCAACAGCTCATTCACAGGGACACGTACAGTAAATGGGTAAAATTACTCTTTAGACGTGAACGTTTTTTTTTTCCTTTCTGTCTGTCTGATATCTTTTATTGCACACTTGTTTTTTTTTTCTTCTGCCGCACAAAAAGAGCCGAGGGTGGACTTTCTGGAACAGTAGGACTGAGAGACAAGAGCGAAATGAGATAAGCAGGAGGTCCCCAGAAAAGCTTGTGTTCAATAATAAATTCTCCTCCGTATCTTTCACACCAAACCCAGGAGTGTGTGTGCTCTCAGAGTGTGTTGTCTTTTACAGAGACTTTTCCTTCTCTTTCTCTCATTTCCTCTGCAGCTTGTTCTTGTGTGCTGCGTAAAACAAATAAGGGAATGAAAGCATTATTAATTGTTCTTAAATGACTGAATGATGGAATTTGTGTTTACGGTGTTTATTGTGGTGCTTGTTGTGGTGTTTATTGTGGTGGTGCCCCCCCACCTCCCCGCGTTCTGACCCAGTCTTCTGTCCCTGCGTTTTGTCCCTGTCTTCTGACCCTGCGTTTTGTCCCTGCACTCTCTGACCCTGTGTTCTGTCCCTGTGTTCTGTCCCTGCACTCTGACCCTGTGTTCTGACCCTGTGTTCTGTCCCTGCATTTTGTCCCTGTGTTCTGTCCCTGGGCTCTGACCCTATGTTCTGTCCCTGAACTCTGACCCTGTGTTCTGTCCCTGCACTCTGACCCTGTGTTCTGTCCCTGCACTCTGACCCTGTGTTCTGTCCCTGCACTCTGACCCTGTGTTCTGTCCCTGCACTCTGACCCTGTGTTCTGTCCCTGCACTCTGACCCTGTGTTCTGTCCCTGCGTGTTGTCCCTGCACTCTGTCCCAGTATTCTGTCCCTGCACTCTGACCCTGTGTTCTGTCCCTGCGTGTTGTCCCTGCACTCTGTCCCTGTATTCTGTCCCTGGGCTCTGACCCTATGTTCTGTCCCTGAACTCTGACCCTGTGTTCTGTCCCTGCACTCTGACCCTGTGTTCTGTCCCTGAACTCTGACCCTGTGTTCTGTCCCTGCACTCTGACCCTGTGTTCTGTCCCTGCGTGTTGTCCCTGCACCCTGTCCCAGTATTCTGTCCCTGGGCTCTGAGAGTTTTCTGGTGCTGTGATATAGATGCATCAGATATGAAGGCTTGTGTTGCTATAGCAACAATATAAACTGCTGTCAGTCACTGATACAGAAAAATAATCACATTTACTGTGTTTTTTCCCATCAGGTTCCTGGGTGTTCCACCTGGAAGAGGAAGCTGCCCACTGACTGGACCTTTGCCCTTTGACCTCATCTACACTGACTACCATGGGTTACAGCAAATGAAGCAGCACATGGGGCTTTCCTTAAAGAAACACAAGTCAGTGGAACAGTTCTTCTCTTCTCTCCTCTCCTCTTCTCTTCTCTCCTCTTCTCCTCTCATTTTCTCTCCTCCTCTCCTCTCTTCTCCTCTCCTCTCCTCTCATTTTCTCTCCTCTCCTCTCCTCCTCTCCTCTCTTCTCCTCTCTTCTCCTCTCCTCTCTTCTCCTCTCCTCTCATTTTCTCTCCTCTCCTCTCTTCTCCTCTCTTCTCCTCTCCTCTCATTTTCTCTTCTCTCCTCTCCTCCTCTCCTCTCTTCTCCTCTCCTCTCATTTTCTCTCCTCTCCTCTCCTCTCTCCTCCTCTCCTCTCTTCTCCTCTCCTCTCATTTTCTGTCCTCTTCCTCTGACTCATTTTCTTTCTTTCAGAACAGTCTGATTTACAAGACGGCAATTATCTTGAATCGCTTTAATTAGCGCTATGCTTAATCAGTCCTCCACTCTCTCTCTCTCTCTCTCTCTCTCTCTCTCTCTCTCTCTCTCTCTCTCTCACACACACTCACACACACACACACACACACACACACACTTCATGCTCTGTACTTCTCATTTCTCTTCCCCCGAGGCTGAGATTTAACTTCATCAAAACACAGTTACAGATGAACAAGTCCCCCCCCCCCCACACTGTTGCTTATTTTCCTATACAAAAACAACCCCAAGTGATTTTTTCCTCTTTATATTACACCAGTTTGCTGCAGTGAGATGTACAGAGACTGAGGAATATCATGCACATACTGGAGCATAACGATCATGAACTGAACCGGACCAAGAACACACACACACACACACACACACACACACACACACACACACACACACACACACACACAGTGCAATAGATCAGAAGATCTTGATGTCATGTCTGGTAACTACAGCTCAGATTCGGTGCCCATGACCTTGCTGAAGGTGGTGATGATCGGATTGAGCCGGACTCATGTCTGATCTTCACCTACACACACAGCAGCCTGACAAATCACGCCCTTTCCTCACAGCACACCATTAATCAGACTGTAGAGCACTCACTGCTTCCCTTCCAGGACTTTTATGACCCTCTATAATCACCATCTCCACTTCATTAATAATGCATTAGCAAAAGGTCGAGGCAACACCGCTCTGTACGTGTCACTATCCACACACACACACACACACACACACACACACACACACACACACACACACACACACACACACTTCAATCTCTATGCTGTAACATCTACTATCATATTTACATTTCAGATTTACTGAGATGTATTTACAAAGTTATTAATATTTGATGTTATTCTTCAACATTGACTATCATTGTGGTGTTGGACAGAGCAGCTGAGAAGGTCGAGATGGAGAGAGCGAGAGAGATAGATTGAGAGAGAGCGAGAGATAGAGAATGAGGAGAGAGAGAGAAGGAGAGAGCAGCGAAGCGTATCGGTATAGGAGCAAAACAAGAGGAGAGAGAGAGAGCGCGAGCGCGAGAAAGAATGGAGGAGAGGAGCGCGAGCAGGAGAGCGAGCGAGCGAGGGACGAGAGCAAACGAGGAGAGAGAGAGAGAGAGAGCAGAGAGAGAGAGCGAGAGAGAGAGAGAGAGAGAGAGAGAGAGAGGAGACGAGAGAGAGCTTAGAACAGATCATTCTAGCTATAGGACGCGCGCGCGCACGCACGCGCTAGAGATCTCTCTAGAGCTCAGACTTTGCTTCTCCTATCTCTCTCCCTAACGAGTAGCACGCTATCACTCATTCTCTATCGTATCTATCTCTCTCATATCTCTAGCTGTCTCTCTCTCAATTTCGCTCTCTCTCGATTTCTCTCTCATTACTCGCTCTCTCGCTATCTGTCTCTACGCTCACACGGCACTCAGTCTCTCTCTCTCTCTCGCTCTCAGTCTCTCGCTCTCTCCTCTCTCTCTCGCTCTACTCTCATATCTCTGTCTCTCTCTAAGGATGCACTTGTTTGTGTGGACTGAATGTCCAACTATTTTGCACGTGATACATTTGTGGCTGCCGTCCGGTTGTTTTTTTTAAACGTGTCTTTACATCACGACTCTTTGTCTGATGACTCTGTGAATCTCAGAGCTTTTTGTATGCAGCTTCTTTCAGAGAGTTGTATGGATGTTATTGTGCGCTCTTCTGTCTGACTTTGACCGAATAAAAGCTCTCGTCGTCCGTGAACAGAAAGGTGTGATTGCTAGCGATCGGCTTCATTTCGAAACTGTCATTCTAGCTTTAGATTATAGCGCTGGGAAGCTTGGACTCACTGAATGACAAAACTCTCTTTTCTAGCTGAGAAATTAGAGGCGTGTGGAGACTCTGCTGGGTTCAGAATCAGGGGATTTTGTTGTCAGAAGCTCTCGCTGTTTGTATTCATCCCTCATCCCTGCTGCATTTAGCTGACTTATAAAAAAAACACATCCATTTTTTACCTGTACAGTTTAAACTCTGTCGATGAAACCGTCAGAGGATCAACTCTCATTTCCAGCTCAGCTTCACATTCAGTGTATTTATATACACGTTCTGATCAATTCCCATCCTTCTGTTTTCTAGGTGCATATCCGGTCATAGACACGTTTGGGACAGAGCTCGGCGTATAACCACGAGGAATATGCGACGTTACACGGCTACAGGACAACTGGGGTCTACTGGAACCTCAACACCAGGCAATATCATGACCCATTGTTCCGTAAGTCCAGAGCCTCTGGAAAAGTCCATCTCGATTTCAGCAGGAAATTTAGCACATTGCTTTTACTGACCAAACTGTAGCACTGATCGATTCTCAATGCTGATTGGTCAGCTCTGTGCTGGGTTCTTTTCCAGAAATATTTCATTTGGTAATCATTATTTCCATAAATCTTCCAATCTCTTTGCAGAGAATCCATTTCAAAGCAATTTCATGATTAGAAATACAATTTACATGCAAACTGCCCAACCTTCACCTCTCTCTCTCTCTCTCTCTCTCTCTCTCTCGCTCTCCTCTCTCTCTCTTGTTCTCTCTAACAAGCTCACACCCCAGATAACTCCTTTATGGGCTTCGTCTCCGAGGAGCTGAGAAAACCGAGAAGCACAACATCCAGCAGAACAAAGTGAAGAACATGGCCGTCGTCTACGGCAAGGGAAGCCAGCATGTGGAAAGAGTGAGAGAGGAGGAGAAGGAGGAGGATGATGATGATGATGGAAATAGAAATGCTGACCTAGAAACAGCTCCATTTCACTTAAATCTTATTCAAATAGCCCAGTCATGATCATCAGTTTCCTATTCCTCACTTCAGTGATGGTGTCCTGTGGTTATTAGGACCGAGCGAACACTCCCACGTTAGCGGTGTTTGTGCCTCTACTTTCAAGTCTTGTGCCTCTGTTATCACTACAACCGCGAGATTTGTCAAAACTTAAGCTAAAATGTAATTGTAATTACTATATTTAATTAATTTAAAATGTAATTAATAATAAAGTGGGGTCTCCGATTTTGAAAGCCAATGTTGACATATGAAAATCACAAACAACACGCCCCTAACCCAAATGGGTCCCACCCCTGTCTCGATAGCTCCGCCCACACATACATACGTAACCCAGGCGACTAACAGAAAGAAACGTGTCTTTATCATAGCTGAAGGGAAGAACAATACGATTGTAGATAAACAAACAAGCAAAAATGCCACACAAGCATAATGATGTAAAGGACAAAGGCATATATTAGTTCTGTGTAACAAAGCAAAACCAACGTTACTCACCTATCGAGAAGGAAAAAAGCGCCTCGGCGTCTTAAGTAAAGTCGGCCACATATTCACAGGTCGGAGTTTCCCGAGTCGATAACACCAGAGCTAAACGCAGTTACTACACAAAAAGCGGGTGTAGCTGCCTCACTACAATACTAAGATAGAAAAGAGGTGTTATTTGTGTAGTAACAGCGTTTAGCTCAGGAGTTATTGACTCGGGAAACTCCAACCTGTGAATATGTGGCCAACTTCCTGCTCCTTCAGTTCTCTCCAGCGCTGGAAAGCTGATCCTATATTAACACGTCCTACTTCTTGTCCTTATCGTAAGTCTTTCTTCTCTTTCTTTCTTTGTTTTTATCCTCCATGTCGATGTTAAAACCGCTTTCTGCTAATGTCACACACGCGCACCGAACACTCTCTCCGCCCATATTGACAAAGACACGCCCCTTTCTGCTCATTGGCTACACGTTTGTTTTGATTTTTGTTTTGATTTTTGTTTATTATCGGCCTCGACTCGGTTTCTGAAGCGTTTCTCAAAATCTGAGGACCCCACCTTTATGTCAATAATTAATCATTAACATTCATCTTAAAACCCGAGGCCATTCTCTGAAGCCGCACTCGATAAGGTTTCTGTCGAAGAGCAACGCAAACAAGTCCGAGAGAAAAGGATAAGCGCGGGTAGTCTGGGCAAAGAGTCTATAAGCCTGTGGACTTTCTTTAATTAGACTCAAAATGACTTCGCAAAGGGACGGTCTGTGGAAGAAGCTCTGGATCGTGGAACGACACACGACATGAGAAATGGGATTGCGGTCTGAATTTATGTACAACTGAAGTCGAGAACATTAACAATCGCTCGACATTTGTTAACTGTGTACAGAGAGGTACTGTAAAACAAGGACGAGTTGAGGTACTGAGGAGCGTGGTGGCCCGCGATGGTTCTCGTTTCTTTTACCGCACGCTGTTTTTCACTTTCACTCTGCGCGCGTCCTCCTCTTTGTCTAAACTACAACGGTTTCTCTCTTTTTCCTGAATGCCGTCATTCATGATGCAGCTGCAGGTGAGTTTACTTTGAGTGTATGGACTTGTTTGATTGAGATTTCACTGATCACACATTATTTTCATGATATGCCCGAGGCAACACGACCCAGGGACGTGGAAAACGAAGGATAGAGATAGAGTAGATGAAGTAGGGAAAGTAAGGAGTGTAAGTATAAGTGATATAGTATATGAAAAAGATGTGCAGCTTGGCAGCTGGATATATAGATAGAGTATATGCTAGTATATATAAGTATATATATATAGATATAGATATATGATAGTAGATATATAAAGAATAATGAAAAGCATGATGAAATTAAAATTAACTACTAAGAAAAGACAAAGAAGGTGTTTTGTAAAGAAGGTGTAAAGATAAAAGTAGGTGACATATGGGACACAAAGCACAACAGAGGACTCGTACCGGAAGTCTACAATCTAGGACCTATAAACATAATATGAAAAAATTAGAAAGGAAAACAGTAGAAAGGTAGAAGAGTTAGGAAGTGTATTAAAGAAGAGAGAGAGTCAGTTTGTATCAAAAGTGAAAAATGAATTGTTTGTGTGATAAGTTGGTCGTTGTAACAGAGTGGAATTAAAAGTTAAAAAAGATGTATATATAATATATTTGTTTAACTCGTGGAGTTACTTACCACAAGAGGGGCATAAAAAACAAAAATCGGCATTGTTTATATAGGCTCACCCCATATATTTCCTCTTTTTGTTCCTCCAGTTTTCTTTCTCGGGTGATTATTTCTGCATCTGATATGAATTTTACTGATGTATTTTATTACCACAAACTACAGTATATGATTTTGACAGTAAAATTATTGGATTTCCAGGTTAAATAAACACCCATCCTGTGGTTTTCATGCACTCTGCCTCGCTGAAAGCTTACGCATCACAATGAGGGTGATGGTTGTCTGGGGTTGGTAGCTTAGCGTAACTTATAGGAATCCTGCAAATCGATATTTCAGGTGTTCCAGCTGTCCTTAAAAATGGGGTCTGAACTGGAGAGCGGTGATCATTAATCCATCGGTCTCTCAGGACTGGTTGACGGAAATTCACTCCCAGTCAGAGCGAACCTATTGCTACTGACTTCTGGAATTAGATTGGTTCCTTGAGAAATTCCATCAGCCCACGGGTCTGCTGAACTTACATGTGCCGCTTGTCGGTTACGGTACTGGGGAAGTGATGTGGAGGTAGGGGTGTTCCTGAGCTCCCCTTTTTTCCCTTCCTTCTTCCGTCTTCCTTTCCTTTGGTCTCGTTCTTTCCTTTTTTTTCTCCTCTTTTCCCCTTTCCGATTCTTCCTAGTGTTTTGTTTCCATGCTCGGGTGTGGCGCCTTCGATGATAGTTAAATTCATAAGAAGTTATAATGGAAAACGTTGTTTTTTTAATGACTGTGGTAAATAGGATCACAGGGCTGGACGTTTCACAAGTCTTTTAGGTTAGTTAGAACAGAATTGGAGTTTTGTGTACTATTTTACTCCAGGTCTGACTATAAAATTGATGTGGTAACGGTTCTGCTTGTACAATTGGCTCTCTTTTACTGTGATTATTGCAGAGCTGAGAATTGTTGGATCCTCAAGAGCAGATTGCTGGCATCTGTGTGTGGATGGAAAAAAGTTTCACGCCTCCTCTGAGAACCTGCTTATTTATGCATGCGAGCTCTTCATCAACCATCCTCGGATTTATCATTCTCCTCCCAACATAGTTTCTTTCTTTTACGCATGACCTTGTTGATTTTAATATTTCTAATTGTCTTTCCTATGTGTTTCTCTTCTTTCAGTGCAATTCCTCTACACCTTTTCTATTGTTCTTCGATCCCCTCTTCTCTGACACTTCTATCTTAATTTCCTCATTGTCTACCCACATCTCTTTTGTACTTGTGAATCTGCTCTAAGCTCTCGTACTCCTTAACCTTTTTAAATCCCTTTCTCTTGTCCAGCGAGTATTTTCTACCCCCAGTCTCAGGAGATCATGTGAGTAAAAGGAGGTTAAAGGGGGGCGATACGGTGGCTTCCCCTAATGGTCAAAATTTTGACCAGTGGTTCATTCAACAACCAGAATGGTATTTATGCTCTACTCAAATCTGGGAATTTTATCAGTCTATTCTTTGCTGATCCCTAAAATGCCTGCGGTGGACAGTAGACAAACATTTATTATAATCGCCCCATCAGCAATCCTTAGCTTCAACCTGGACATTTTTTTAATTGGCCATCCTGTAGAGATTTTAATTGTTTAGCCTGAATAACTAAGCCTGTAGTGTTTATGGTATTTCTCTGTAACGTTACATTATATAGCCTAAAGATGTGTGCGGTCCATGAACCATCACTCCCCAATATGTGTTTCTTCCAAAAAAACAGCACCGCCAAAAAGTCAGATACAAAGAATGCTCTAGCACTTGTCCTTGTCTCGATGCTCTACCCTTAAGCTTTCCCTTTCACTAGGGGGGGGGGACTAAGAGGCCCCCCCAAACTCTATAACTCGATAACACCTATGTGAAAAAAGCAGAGATCCATTAAAAGACATTGCGTGTGGAGATGTGGAGGGTTATAATGAAGAACCTCATTATTTGTGTCTGACAAAGAGCCCTGACTTCTGAATCAACCACATTCCTTGGACACTTTGAGATAAATGCGGACTGGAGTTTCTTAAAATCCCCCAGCATCAGCGTCTGATCTCACTATGCTTGCTAGCTGATAACACTATATTCCCTTCACTACAACATCTAGTAGAATGCTCTGCAGGAGAGTGGAGAGCACATATGGTTCAGGAAAAAAAACGATGGTCAGGGAACCACGGTGCATTGTGTATATATTGTTTTATATAGCTAAGCCCCCAGCCTTTAGACTTGGTTTACATTATGAACACCAAACATTATCAATGTACTGAGACAGATTTCAAGGTGGGGGGAGGGGGGGGCAAGTCTCCTTGGGGGGCACGGTGGCTTAGTGCTTCGCAACGTTCGACTCACACCTACAGGGTCGGGGTTCGATAGCGGTAGGGTTAATAGAAAAATGAGTGAGTGAGCGAGATGAGAGAAGATGAGAGAGAGAGATATGATGAAGGGTGTGAAATTCCTGTGATTTGTGGAATTTGAAGTGTTGGCATGTGAATGATGTGAGAGCTGAGATATGAGATATGAGGAGGGGGAAGATGGGTCTAACAGTTTGTTGTCAGTTAAAAAGAGATGACCCGTCAAACACTTACCACAGATTGTCAATTATAATTTACTTCAGGTTAAACTAATCATGTCAATAAATGATCACTCAGTCTCAGGCATAGGATGAAGCTTCCTGCTATTATAAATACCAGTTTGTTGAAGTTGGAGTGGAGACCCATCCAATCTCCCCCACCTGCGATATGGAACCTGATTATGTTTCTTGGGATTGTGGAGATTTGCCTTTTTAAACTCCACTGAAATATGAATCTATGCACCGGTTTCTCGAGAACCATCTTTCAAACTGATCCCCTTTCTTTCTTTAGCATTAAATAATGGAGGAATCTCCCTAATTCGTTGGAAATTCTTAGTGGAGCATCAGATATGGGATCCTTGTGCCTCCCATCATGATACTACACCACCCATGTTAAGTTTAGAGTAAGCTGGTTAGTAAGACCAGTGGATTAAGTCAACAAGCAACAGCTCAATATGGGTAGACATCAAGATTGAAAACCTGAACCTGAATCCAAACAGACCTGAGTGAGAGAAATGCAATATTGGATTGTAATTACTTAATGAATCATTCCTAAACTGTGAACATGCAGAAAAGGTCTTTTCTTCTCAGTGCGTTTAATACCCGCTTTCACCTCACTCACCGTCCGACACCCTTCCCCTGGCGCCACTGGTGGCATTTGTACATTCCTCGGGAGTTGGCCAATGAAAATTTTCAGATTTTTATGATTTGGCCCCCAGTTACTAATTAAAAAAAAAAACAAGAAAACGAAAAACCCCCCTAAATCCCTATTGATTGAAAATTTTTTTGAGCCGACGTTGTGATTACTATCCATATATGCCCAATCTTTTCTTGTTCTTCGTCTACAAAAGAGTCCGATTAAATTCTGGATTTATGTTCCCTGCACTCTTAAAATTTCCAACTAGGACTTCTCCTTTAGACCCCTTTTCCTACACTTTTATTTCACCTCTCTCTTTATTCAAACCATACATTCGATGATACACGCACGAAACCACAGTTTAACCCATGATAGACCGTTTAGATTTATCCACGCCTACCACAGTTGGAACTATTCATAAATAAAAAACAATGGCGTTCTTGCCCCTACCCCTAGAATGCCAATTTTAATGTTTTTTCCACTGCACCATGAATTCAATTATATAAACATTCATGAAGCCTATTAAGCATTTGGACACCCCTTTTTTTCTTACAGTGTTCTCATGTGGGCCAGATTATCAGACTACCCAGTCATATATTTAGTCTCTCATTCTTGTTTTCTGTTAAATCTCTCTACATGCTTTTGTTTTAGATCCCATGATCGACCCCCAATTCCCCAGACCCTGTCCTGCTAAAAACCCCAGTCAGCCTTAATGCTAAATGTATGTTATTTATATCCCACCCACCCACACATCACACCCACCATATTATATAACCTAATATATAGATATATAATAGAATTATTACCTGAAAAAGACCCTCTGATCTTTACTCATAAAAGATGATCATATTATGATTGTCTTAACTGGTAAGCTATACAGGTATATCACAGAAAATAGAGGGATTGGATAGAGGACCAAGGTAGAGGACCAGGGAAGGCAAAGTGAGCGGGTGATATCGACTTTAAATGTTGAACCTATAAATCCAAGTACATAAACATGTGCTTGTTTGTTTTTTGTGGTGAAATCAGAGGAAATGAGCAAACTCGGGGCTCTGACCCTGTAGTTCCTTTAGAGCTTTGGTTCTCTTAATTCCACCCAGACTATACCCCCCCCCCTCTTCCTGCTGTATAAAGGACATCTTAGGTTTACCCCAGTCGACGGAGGCGCAGGTCTGGGCAGGCGTCATAGCCGAAAGGAGGAGGAGGGGAAGGTTTGGGAGGCAGGACTGGGGGCCAGTAGCATTTTAGGGGGCGGCCTCCTCGGCCAGAGGAAGCTTTGTTCAGGAAACGTTTTCCTTGCCCCCCACTTACGTTCACTCCCCTAAGTTACCAATGATTCATTAGGTTTGATCCCTTTATTAATCAACTTCGTTCATTCATAATTTTGCGGCATGCATATCTCCCCCAAGAGGCCACTTACTCCAAGATCTCCCCCACATCCTTGGGGAAAGGGTGCCAGAATTTTGGCATGAATAGATAACCTTGCGAGGTAATAGGGAAAGAGTTGTTGAATGTGTCCCAGACACAAAACATGTGAACCCCTGGCCCCCCCCCCCTCTTTTCACCCTGTGCCCAACCCTCATCAAAGGGCCACATTCAACACCCCCTCTCACACCCCCCTTCCACCCTCACCATTCACTCACCCACACACCACTACTGGAAAATTTCTCAGAGATGCCCAACCCTCACCCCCCCCCACTTGTCATAATCACACCCGGACCATCCGCCCGTAGTGGGATTTTATTTTGCCGGGCGAGGTGCAAAAGGACGGCAAAACTTGGACGGAAAGCGCCAGACACGTGTTAGAATCTTTAAAACCACCCCTGACGGGTCTCTCCCTACTTCCCTCTTTCCCCGTTCCCGGCCCCCCGCCGCTCCCCCCCCCGCCTTCCCACCGGACGCCCCCCCTTTGCAGCGTTATGAACATTGACACATTCCTTTCTTTTATCCCACCCCCCCTCCTCTCTTCTTCCTTCCCAGCCAACAACAAATTTAAAAGTTATTTTTTTCGTGATCTTCTCTTCTCCCTCTTCCCGTCTACTCCCCCCCTCGTTTCTATTGTTCCCACTTGCTCGTCCCTTCGTCGAACCTTCTCCCCCCTCTTCGATACCCACCAACACATGCTGAGGTTTTGTCGTGTGACCGGCTACTTACAGTTGCTCCAACCAACTTTTAATCGTCCACTTTTATTTCCCGTGCCCCCCCATTAGGTACCACAAATTAACCACATGGTAATTGAATTTTCGTCATTCTGTAAAATCTATTTAATGATTCCATATCTGCTGATTAATCATTACATGTTTAAGGACGTTCCTTATTTTTCTTTTACAACAAAATGTATATAAACTAGGATTTTGTTTCGATATCGTTCCTCTCTGTTGGTTTATTCCTCCCCCTCCAATTCTGTGTTTTCGGTCATCGAAATATGTCTGTTTCGAACTGCTTTGCGTGCTCCCTGACCAAGGTTCTGACGATTCAAACTGACTCCCCCCCCCTTTGGACCAGTTCCCCAGATTGAAGCTTTTTGAACACAGCCGCTTTTTAAAACCTGCCTTCCTGAATTGGCTTTTTTCCTCCTTTTATGCCGGATTAGCTTTTCTAAATAATAATTTAATTTAACACTTAATAATAATCTAATAATAAATCAGCTCATTTCATCTGAGTCCTGCTAGATTCTTGTTTCCCCTTTGTCACAGATTTTTTTGTATACCCCCCCCCTTCGTCAGCCTTTTTAACCTTTCCTCCAGCCTCCTTTCATTTCTTCTCGACTAGGTCTCGCAGCTTTTAAATAAGAAATTCATTTAATATCCATTCATTTTACCCTTTCTTTCTCCCTGTCCGCAAGTCGCGATTTTAATATTTCCAACTTTTTTTTCTCATCCTTCCTTCCCCCCCTTTCCGTCCCCCTTCTCCCTCCCGTGTTGCCTAGTCTTCAGAGATCCGGACACTCCTGCCCCACACCCGCTAACCCATTATGGAATAGCGATACGTTTATGCCCCAATGAGGCTTTCTGTACACAGTGACGCTGCCTTTAGGTGTGACCCGGGGGGAAAGTCGATTATTTGAGGTCCCTTCCTTTCGGTGCTCTACGTGAACAGTTGGAAGCGTTTTGGAATTTCACTCTAACCACTGCAGGGCTCTAACCTACGTTTTGGTCTTGGCCCTCTTGAGGCCTTGAACCTTGAAAACAGTCCGCAATATAGCATCCTAGACCACGATTTTAGAATCCTAAAAATAACCCCCTCCTATTACCATTTTTTTAAGGGACACGCCGGGTGCCGTTCCCGGTTGCTGGCAGGATACATTACACAGTGAGTAGACTCAGATTGAGCTGTATTTTTTGAATCATGGTGATCGTTGTTATTTAATGAACGTCCCCCGGTTTCTTCTGCCTTTTTTTACCCTGAAAAACAGTCCCTGTCAGTTTAAGATGCTGAGCAGTATTTAACAAAACATCTTAATATGAGGCTGCAATTTAGTTTTGCTCCTTTTAAATAGTTCTGGTTTTGTAATGATTCAACCTCAATTTATCAGGCATTATCTGGCGTTTACTATTCCAACACAACATTTTCCCTGTTGTATTCATATTCTAGCCAGCCCTACTAAGATTTTTTAAAAGCCACCCCCCTTGCATCACCCCTTCCAGTTTTTTGTTCCCATTTTTTTACCCATATTCTTTTTAGACCCCTGCCCCTAATCTTGCGCTGTACTCACGACCCATGACCAGGGCCCCTTACCTGGCAGAAACTTTCCAGTCCATCACATAGGATGACCCCTATGGTTATATCCCCATTGCGTAACTTTTGGCGAAGGTCCTCATAGTTTGCTATTTTTGCACCCCACTTTGGCATATATTTACCTTATCTCTTTACAATATCATTTCAAATTTGTAAGTTGTTTCTTATTCGTTTTTATTTTTTTTTTCACAATTATTTTACCGAACTTTCTTTGTTCCCGCCCTAATTTTTTCCTATTTACATGTCACTTTTTGATACTGAAGCGTACAATCTTAGCTTCTGTTTTTTTCAAAAGTGTTCTCTTCCCTCACTTTCTTACAGCCACTTAAATATATTTTTTTTTTCTCTTTGCTCCCCCCACACTCATAGGTACAAGAGACCTACCGGTTCTTTTTCCCCATGTCGCACCCCGTGAATTCCTCCACCACTCCACCTTCACTAACTTGGTATTTTATTTACTTATTTACACTGGGATCTTATTTGGTTTTTTCCCCCCTTTTCTTTTTTCCCCCTTTTTTTTTCCTCCCCCTTTTTCCCCCTTCCCCTCTGTTTTCTTATTGTTCCCCCCCTCCCCACTAGGAGCACATTCCTAGCGCCCCCTGACCTTGCGTCCTCCGGCCCACGTTGTTTTCCCCTTATTTAACACCCCCCACCATCACCCCGGACTGCTGCCTCAAAGGACCTTTCCAACAGCTCTACGCCAAGCGCCACCAAACCACCACCTGAC
>NC_062522.1:32677136-32697261 GCF_022655615.1 Tachysurus fulvidraco
GGCACGATGGCTTAGCATGTTTGCCTCACACCTCCAGGGTTGGGGGTTCGATTCCCACCTCCACCTTGTGTGTGTGGAGTTTGCATGTTCTCCCCGTGCCTCGGGGGTTTCCTCCGGGTACTCCGGTTTCCTCCCCCGGTCCAAAGACATGCATGGTAGGTTGATTGGCATCTCTGGAAAATTGTCCGTAGTGTGTGTGTGTGTGTGTGTGTGTGTGTGTGTGAGTGAATGAGAGTGTGTGTGTGCCCTGTGATGGGTTGGCACTCCGTCCAGGGTGTATCCTGCCTCGATGCCCGATGACACCTGAGATAGGCACAGGCTCCCCGTGACCCGAGAAGTTCAGATAAGCGGTAGAAAATGAGTGAGAGTGAGGACTTACATTTCTACAAGTTAAGAGTTATAATTTCGATAAACTGTTCAACTCTAGGCCTATTTTTTAGAAGTTCCGAGAAGTTCGAATAAGCGGTAGAAAATGAATGAATGATTTTTAAAGAATTTATTTGCAAATTATGGTGGAAAACAAGTATTTGGTCAATAACAAAAGTTCATCTCAATACTTTTTTATAAACCCTTTGTTGGCAATGACAGAGGTCAAACATTTTCTGTAAGTCTCCACAAGGTTTTTACACACTGTTGCTGGTAGTTTGGCCCATTCCACCATGCAGATCTCCTCTAGATCAGTGATGTTCTACATGAAGTTTGACTGTTTGTGGTGTCTTTTTTATTTATTTATTTTATTTTATTTCTTGAAGAAAAATATCTACACAATGGTTTCAAAGACAGAAAATGCACAGAACAGGAATTTTCTAATAGAACCATTATACATATGCTTGCATATCTATAACTAAACACCCCCCACCCCAACCCTTCACTGTTAGATTAAACATAGAAGGCTTCTTTTAAATGTTCTATCAACCAAAGCATACTGTATTGGAGAAGCAGCAAAAACAAATAAGTAAATAAATAAAAAGAAATAAAAATTGTTGGACAGCAACACTGTCACGATGTGACACGGTGAAACAAAAGGCAAGAGAGGATCCAAATGCAGATAGGACTTTACTGGACAAAAACAAGAAACAAACATACAGGCAGGCAAAACAGATCAGGACACGGAACAGGAACAGAGAACAACATGAACCAAACACCTACAACGACCAACACCGGGGAAGTGAACAGACAGAGTAGATATAGTGGACAGGAGCCAATAACAAAGCAGAGACGATTAGAGACAAAGACAAGACACCTGGGGTAGAGATGGAATGTAATTAGTGTCCATGGTGAGCAATGAGTGGGCGGAGCAAAACAATTAACATCAGGGAGAGACGGCAGACAGAAACAAGGGGAAAACACAGACAGACACATTACAAACACAGTCCTGGATGGTATAGAATAGGAAATAAAGCATACATATAAATGCAACTTCAGTCCTCCTGTAAGAATAATTTAATTGGATTCCAAATCTTCTTAAAAATGGATAATTTCTCATTTAATGAGTATCTCAATTCTTCCGAATGCAACATATTGCCCAGTTCTCTGGTCCATAGTTCAGTGGTTGGGACAGTTTCTGCTTTCCACAACTGTAGAATAAGATTTTTTTGCTAACATCATTGAGAACATAACGGATTGTGTTTGATATCTATTGCAAAAAGCATGATTTGCTCCTAATATACCAATGCTGGGTTCAGGCTCCAGACTGATAGAGTCTGCTTCAGAAAGAAATGTTAATATAACTTTCCAAAATGGCTGGATTTTGGAGCCTGACCATAAAGAATGGAACAAAGTGACGTCTACGTAGGATATATTTAATGAAGTTTTGATTTTGAATAATGGATCCTATGAATTACCTTGAATTATATCAAATTATGTCTAGCATTCACAGAGCATGTATGTAGGTTTCTCTAGCATTCCTTCCACGTATTTCCGTGAATGTTGGAACCCAAGGACAGGAGACTTTTATACTGATAATGAGTTAAAACAGGTTCCATTAATACAGGTAAGGAGTGGAGGACAGAGGATCCTCTTAAAGAATAAGTTACAGGTCTGTGAGAGCCAGAAATCTTGCTTTTTTGTAGGTGACCAAATACCAATTAATTCATTAAAAATCCTACAATGTGATTTCCTGGATTCTTTCCCCCATTCTGTCTCTTGTAGTTGAAGTGTACCTATGATGAAAATTACAGGCCTCTCTGATCTCTTTAAGTGGGAGAACTTGCACGATTGGTGGCTGGCTAAATACTTTTTTGCCCCACTGTATGTAGGACAGCTCACAGGAAGTGGTTTTGCTGGTTCTTTACACGATGCAGTCAGCATTGCCACAAAGTCTACACAAATAACAACATTATTTCAACACAACTCTCTTTGTGCAATTTGTCATTGTGCAACACTCCAACACTTCATTCCTTTAACACAAAAACTGCCCTCAAGGAATTTTCACATCACTCTTGACCTTGTCTTCTGTTTTCTTCTGTTTTTTGTCTCCTGTGTTGATTTTCTGTTTTGAATTTGTTTCGAATTGTTCTTCTGTATGAACCTGTTGGTGCTTGAACCAGGATGAGATCTTGTATCACGCCGGGAGATTCCTGGATAAATAAAACAATTAAAATAAAAATACATCTCAGACAAAATAATGGCCAACGGTTTGTGTTGCCATGGAAACACACAGACTGGCTGACGGCCCGCAATACGTGCGTTAAAGGATCGGGTATAATGAGTCATTTACACATAACTGCTTCTTCGGCAAGTTAAAAAATCCAGATATCACGCTTCAGACTTTTTCCTTCTCCTATTGTCTTCTCCTGCATTTGTTTAAATAAAGTGAACACCTCCGGACACAGAGGGACGTTAGTAAAGGGTTAAAAAGAGAACATTATGATCTTTCTCCTTCATGGTAAAGCTATGTCATTTTGTACCACAAACCACATCCTGTTTCTTGGGTACGATGTAAAAAAACTGTCCCTTACACACAGAAAATGTTTCTCACGGTAAAACAGTGGCATCTCAAATAAGAAGATAATATTACAATATTGTGTTCACGTGTCTGTCGAACCCTTGTCTTTATATCTTCCCGTCTCTGCTAACCTTTTTTCAGGTAACACACACACTCAGATTATGTACAGAAATTCATGGCTTTCCAACTGAGGAGCCACATTTTTAGCATCACCTTTCAGTCCTGCAGTAAAAATGTTAACACTGTTGATGGTCACAGAAAAAGACACGATATATAACCTCAATTAGGTCAGTTATCCACACACACACTCACACACACACACACACACACACACACACACACACACACACACACACACACACACACACACACACACAGTGTTTTCTGGTTGTTTTTTTGTGTGTTTTATTTAATAAATCGTGTTTAAACTCTCCCCGTGTTTCAGTCTGGGTTTTTATGTGAAGACACCTTTGTTTTTCTGACAACAGAGGCTTTAAAAATTCATTGTTTTACAGTTTAAAGGAGATCAGTAGCATAGAAATGATAAATTACAAGTGTATATTAATTAATGCATTGTAGCACATAAACAGACTGGATAAATGACTAAGGCCTTTAATGTATATCCTAATTTATATTGTCTGTATTTATATCCATCTTGTCGACTGCAAAAGTTTATGATCCGCATCAGAGAGAACATTTAACATTTAGGGTTTTAGGACGTTAGGGAAAGACTTCAGGGTGCTGAGGGGGGGGGGTTTAGGGTGTTAGGGAAAGAAAACAGAGGGAGGGAGGGAGGGAGGGAGGGAGAGAGATAGAGAGAGTGAGGAGAAAGGGGGAGAGAGAGTAAGGGAGAGGGAGAGAGGGGGGAGAGCGAGTGAGAGAGAAAGAGGGAGGGGGGAAGAGAGAGAGAGAGAGAAAGAGAGAGAGAGGCGAGGAGAGAGAAAGAGAGGCGAGTAGGATAGAGGAGAGAGAGGGGAGAGAGAGGAGAGAGCAAGAGAGAGAGGAGGAGGGAAGAGAGAGAGAGAGGAGGAGAGGGAGAGAGAGAGGGAGGGAGGGAGAGAGAGCAAGAGGAAAGGGGGGAGAGAGAGAGAGAGGGAGAGAGAGAGAGAGAGAGAGAGAGAGAGAGAGCAATAGGGAGGGAGGGGAAGAGAGAGAGGGAGAGGGAGTGAGAGAGAGAGAGAGAGAGAGAGAGAGAGAGAGAGAGAGAGAGAGAGAGAGAGAGAGCGCAAGAGGGAGGGAGGGAGGGGAGAGAAAAAGAGAGAGAGAAATAACCAATAACACCACTAGTAATTAAAACAGAGCATGAAACAAAAGAGTAGCAGAAGAATTACTAAACACTCAGAAAATATTTCCCATGTATGAATTTATAGTTGTATGTAACATAATGATCTGACCACTAGGGGGCGACATTGTGCAGGATGAAGGTTCTTGGACCCTGACGATACAGTATGTGTTGAAATGATGCTCTTTGTACACACAGGTCCTGTTCATGCTGTAGCATCCAGAAAGCACTAACCGCTTCCTGACTGTTGGCCTGTGTACAATGTTAGAATTTAAAATAACACAAAAGATAGAATTAAATACAGTAATTCTATCTTTTGTGTTATTGTAAACTCTAATGTAATGTACAAAAATTGTACTCAAATTAACGACTCAGATTATGTACAGAAATTCATGGCTTTCCAACTGAGGAGCCACATTTTCAGCATCACCTTTCAGTCCTGCAGTAAAAATGTTAACACTGTTGATGGTCACAGAAAAAGACACGATATATAACCTCAATTAGGTCAGTTATCCACACTCACACACACACACACACACACACACACACACACACACACACACACACACACACACACACACACACACACACACACACACACTTTTAAACAGGAGCTTTCTCTAACACAATGCAGCAAAGCAGCACAAACCAAGCCCGAGACTACAAGCTCATTATTTCACTCTCAGGTAAATGATCTTCATTTCTGATTTACTGTGTGATCAGACACACAGTTTCTGCTTACACACTCAGGGCGTTAGATCAGACACACAGTTTCTGCTTACACACTCAGGGAGTTAGATCAGACACACAGTTTCTGCTTACACACTCAGGGCGTTAGATCAGACACACAGTTTCTGCTTACACACTCAGGGCGTAAGATCAGACACACAGTTTCTGCTTACACACTCAGGGAGTTAGATCAGACACACAGTTTCTGCTTACACACTCAGGGCGTTAGATCAGACACACAGTTTCTCCTTACACACTCAGGGCGTTAGATCAGACACACAGTTTCTCCTTACACACTCAGGGCATTAGATCAGACACACAGTTTCTCCTTACACACTCAGGGCGTTAGATCAGACACACAATTTCTCCTTACACACTCAGGGCATTAGATCAGACACACAGTTTCTCCTTACACACTCAGGGCATTAGATCAGACACACAGTTTCTCCTTACACACTCAGGGCATTAGATCAGACACACAGTTTCTCCTTACACACTCAGGGCATTAGATCAGACACACAGTTTCTCCTTACACACTCAGGGCATTAGATCAGACACACAGTTTCTCCTTACACACTCAGGGCATTAGATCAGACACAGCATTAACACTACTAATTGAGCTAGACTGCATCAGTAGAGTGTTAGTGAGCTGAACTTTTTGAATAAAATATGAATAAGCTCAAAGGATGAAGAAGAATCGAAATGAAAGACGGATACGAATACATTCCTTTAAAGGGAATGTAGGAGTCAGAATGTCAGTTAGATAACCAGCGGGATATAAAGTGATGGCATTTTTGTCTTACAGTCTTACATTCATCTCTTTTTATAAAACTGAGCAGGAATCTGAGCTCAAGACCTTCTGATTGGTAGACCAATGTTTTAATCACATCTATTGGGTCAAACAAGTATCTCTCTCTCTCTCTCTCTATATATATATATATATATATATATATATATATATATATATATATATATATAAAATAAAAATAATTCTAATCCTCTCGATGCCGATGACGCCTGGGATAGGCACAGGCTCCCCGTGACAGGCTCCCTGGTTTATTTCTATAAGAAATCAGTACGTGTTTGATGGATATTTCACTGATTAATCTGATTTATCGTCTGTAACGTTAACACGTCTGATCTTAGCGTGAGAGCCGACTTCTCGTCATCATGACCCCTGTAACAGCTCCGGACAATCCCCAGGTCTCCCGACGGACAGCATATCCGAAAGGCGAGCCCAAAGCACTGGGGGTAAAACGCTTTAACCAGAAGTGACTAATTACCATTTAAAAATGTTTCCCTTTAATCCGTTTCTCTCTTTTTTTCCTCCACAGACTGTTCAGATCATGATTGGGATCACGACTCTCTTGTTCTGTTTATATTTATACTTTTCCCTGGGTGACGTTCTGACCAGCAGTATCTGTATTTTCTTATCACTTATTGTACGTCCTTTTCGGGCTGCACTGTAAGTGCCTTGCATTAGTATTTACCCCGTTTGAACTTTTCAACGACAGAAATAACTTCATGTATTATATGTGATGATACTGCAGGAAGTTGCCTGTTATCGTGAAGCACGGTGGTCTTACCACTGACCTCACGGCTGCTACATGCTGTTGTGCCGTATTACTCTACACATTCACAGGCAAAAATCTTACCAACACACAGATGTTATTACAATAAAGACACATGGCACATTGGTTGCTGAAAATAAACATGACTTCTAATGATAGCAATCCAGAGGCCGGTATGATGCTAGCACCACCATCATGCTTCAGTAGCTAAAGTTCCACAATAGAAATTTTCAAAGGGGTGTCAATAGTTATGTAACTAACTATACATCCCTGTTTTTTATTCTTAACATCTGATAAACATCATGAGTCGCTTTATTTTAACAGTTCATGGTGTCTGGAGCTCTGTCGGTTGCTGCAGAGAACCACCCGAACTCCTCCGCTGTGGTATGAAGACAACTTTCTGTTCATTTCTTTTTATTTATCAGTTTTTTTTTCTCATTCATGAAGAGAACATCCAGGATTTACAGTAATGCCACTGTTTCCTCTCTCATTAGTGGAAAGCCATGGTGATAATGAATGTGTTGAGTTCTGTGGCTGCAACCATCATCATCATCATCATCATCACCTTCTTCTCAATTTTCAGGGAGATTCAGAATGACCATCCGGTTCGTATCTTTTTAATGTTTAGAGAATCAAAATTTTTTTTTTTTAGATTTTTTTTCCCATGGATGTAATTGTTTTGTGAGTGTTGAGATTTTTGTGTTTGTTTGTTTGTTCACTAAATGATTTATTCATTTATTTACCCACTGACTGAATGCAGATGGGGGGGCACGGGGCTTAGTGGTTAGCACGTTTGCCTCACACCTCCAGGGTTGGGGGTTCGATTCCCACTTCCGCCTTGTGTGTGTGGAGTTTGCATGTTCTCCCCGTGCCTCGGGGGTTTCCTCCGGGTACTCCGGTTTCCTCCCCCGGTCCAAAGACATGCATGGTAGGTTGATTGGCATCTCTGGAAAATTGTCCGTAGTGTGTGAGTTTGTGTGTGAATAAGAGTGTGTGTGTGCCCTGCGATGGGTTGGCACTCCGTCCAGGGTGTATCCTGCCTCGATGCCCGATGACGCCCGAGATAGACACAGGCTCCCCGTGACCCGAGGTAGTTCGGATAAGCGGTAGAAAATGAATGGATGAATGAACGGATGCAGATGTACGTATTTAAATGACTTGTTGAGTCCATGGAAGTTTGATTGTACACTAAACCGTAGTATTTAAAAGACTCTACTTTTCACTCCTGGTGTCATTTTGTATAATTAATTGTACTGAAATAGAAAAGGATGTGAAACACTTTCACACTAGAGCTTCTCTTCTGTAATGAGCCAAATTATTTATTTATTTGTTAGTGTATTAACTGTTTACTGACTGTGTGGATTTTTTGTGCCATTGCCAGTGGATCTATGGCACGCTGTTGGTTGTCTCTGTGCTTGAGTTCAGCATTTCTATCTCCACCTATAAAGCCGCCGGCTGCACTGCAGCTACAGTGAGTGACATTTAAAATCTCTTTACATTTATTATCTTTTTCATCAAACACAGAGCATGGTTCTGTATTATTTAATCCTGAAACTACGCACATCGACCTCAGATACGTAGAAGTGAAGAGACTACAGACTTCATCATTATTCAGACAATACCTGAGCATTACAGACCTGCGGTGAGTGAGTTACAGACCTGGGGGTGAGTGAGTTACAGACCTGGGGGTGAGTGAGTTACAGACCTGGGGGTGAGTGAGTTACAGACCTGGGGGTGAGTGAGTTACAGACCTTGGGGTGAGTGAGTTACAGACCTGGGGGTGTGTGAGTTACAGACCTTGGGGTGAGTGAGTTACAGACCTGGGGGTGAGTGAGTTACAGACCTGGGGGTGAGTGAGTTACAGACCTTGGGGTGAGTGAGTTACAGACCTGGGGGTGAGTGAGTTACAGACCTGGGGGTGTGTGAGTTACAGACCTGGGGGTGTGTGAGTTACAGACCTTGGGGTGAGTGAGTTACAGACCTGGGGGTGTGTGAGTTACAGACCTGGGGGTGAGTGAGTTACAGACCTGGGGGTGAGTGAGTAACAGACCTGGGGGTGAGTGAGTTACAGACCTTGGGGTGAGTGAGTTACAGACCTGGGGGCGGGCGAGTTACAGACCTGGGGACGAGTGAGTTACAGACCTGGGGATGAGTGAGTTACAGACCTGGGGGCGGGCGAGTTACAGACCTGGGGGCGAGTGAGTTACAGCCCTGGCGACGAGTGAGTTACAGACCTGGGGACGAGTGAGTTACAGACCTGGGGGTGAGTGAGTTACAGACCTTGGGGTGAGTGAGTTACAGACCTGGGGGTGGGCGAGTTACAGACCTGGGGGCGAGTGAGTTACAGCCCTGGCGACGAGTGAGTTACAGACCTGGGGACGAGTGAGTTACAGACCTGGGGGTGAGTGAGTTACAGAGCTTGGGGTGAGTGAGTTACAGACCTGGGGGTGGGCGAGTTACAGACCTGGGGGCGAGTGAGTTACAGCCCTGGCGACGAGTGAGTTACAGACCTGGGGACGAGTGAGTTACAGACCTGGGGGTGAGTGAGTTACAGACCTTGGGGTGAGTGAGTTACAGACCTTGGGGTGAGTGAGTTACAGACCTGGGGGTGAGTGAGTTACAGACCTTGGGGTGAGTGAGTTACAGCCCTGGCGACGAGTGAGTTACAGACCTTGGGGTGAGTGAGTTACAGACCTGGGGGTGAGTGAGTTACAGACCTGGGGGTGAGTGAGTTACAGACCTGGGGGTGAGTGAGTTACAGACCTGAGGGTGAGTGAGTTACAGACCTGGGGGTGAGTGAGTTACAGACCTGGGGGTGAGTGAGTTACAGACCTGGGGACGAGTGAGTTACAGACCTGAGGGTGAGTGAGTTACAGACCTGGGGGTGAGTGAGTTACAGACCTTGGGGTGAGTGAGTTACAGTCCTGGCGACGAGTGAGTTACAGACCTTGGGGTGAGTGAGTTACAGACCTGGGGGTGAGTGAGTTACAGACCTGGGGATGAGTGAGTTACAGACCTTGGGGTGAGTGAGTTACAGACCTGGGGGTGAGTGAGTTACAGACCTGGGGGTGAGTGAGTTACAGACCTGGGGGTGAGTGAGTTACAGACCTGAGGGTGAGTGAGTTACAGACCTGGGGGTGTGTGAGTTACAGACCTGGGGGTGAGTGAGTTACAGACCTGGGGGTGAGTGAGTTACAGACCTGGGGGTGTGTGAGTTACAGACCTGGGGATGAGTGAGTTACAGACTTGGGGGTGAGTGAGTTACAGACCTGAACTTTTGAATGCATTTTTTTTACTTTTTTCAGCTTGAGTTAGGAGCTGGATTGACGTCCAGCACCCGTGTCTGAGAGCTAGGGGCTGATTACAGTGTGTTGTTTCTGAAATGTCTCTTTAAGCTTTAAATAAAGTTTGCTTTCCCTACACAGAGGACACCAGAAGAGATGGAAGATAACCAGGAATTTTTATTCATGAAATTATAAATTGGACGAGCGCTCGGTCAGATTGTCCTTCAGAATGTTTTCTACATAAGACATCACACAGAGAGAACAGCAAAAGCATCATGAGTGATCTTAAAGAGCTCTGCGATCGTTATCTGGTTTAATATGGAAGCAACTTTTGGGCTAAAGTCACAGACCCTGAACTTAACCCATAAATGTTTATTAAAGTCAACCTGAGTAAACAGTAAAACTGTATTTTTAACCTGATCTACAATGACTTCTTTATTAAATATTTCTGTTACAGCCGATACAGTATTCACAACCATTGATCCCACAGCCGATGAATCCACAACCCACCATACAACAGCTGACGTTTCAACAGCCAATGATTCAACAGCCAATGAATCCACCGCCAATGTACAATCCACCGCCAATGTACAATCCACCGCCAATGTACAATCCACAGCTGATGAATCCACCGCCAATGTGCAATCCTGCGTACAACCCACAGACTCCAAGTCAATTTGTTTCTATAAAATGCTAAAACATTTGAATTTTAATCATGGTGTAGTTCTGTACTGTTTATGCTTCATGCCGAACCTCACGTCTATTACAGTTAGCTGTGAAGCATTGAGTCTGAAAAACGATGACTGCAGAGCTACTAAAATAATCTAGCATCTCGTCTTTAATTATTTTGTTTCGTATCTATGGTCCGATTCTGTGAGTGTGTCTGATTGTAACCTGTCTGATTAACAATAAACTTTGCATGTGGTCCCACTGTGTAATAACACCATCACACTTCACTGTTAATGATCTTCTCAGAGATCCTCAGACACATCTGCACGATACCCATCTACAGCACAATGCCGTCCAATTCTGGATCCTGATTGGTCCGAAGAGTTCATTAATTTACTATGAAGTTCAGAGTTATATTAACGCAATTGTTACTGTTTCCATAGTAACAGCTCCTTCACAAGGATGCGTACGCAGGTACAGTGAGAAAGCACAAGCTTCAAGAGTAATGTATCAGGCTTGATCTTTCTCCCAAAATACAGTTTTATTAATAAATAAACCCAATAAAGGAATGAGCCTTCAGAGAAACATCAAGCCACTGAGGATTATTTGAACAGCATTAAAATATAAAGTCTTGTCTTTTTCACTCATATCATTATGATGTATGTTTGTAAGCATTGCTCTAAAATAAGAAAAACCATAAGCCGGAGAACCACATTGTTCCACATGGCCTGCTCATGCTGAAGCATCAGGAAACCACAAACAACCATCTAATCACATCACAAGCTTAAACTGCTGTGAAACTTTAGGGGTTGTTGAACACAATAAACTTTTTGTGTCTTACAACTAGTTTCAATACCTGACAAACTCTAAAAGCATGACCTACTTACATCACAATCTTAAGCAGGGATGTGAAACTTTAGGGGTTGTTGGGGTAGTTTCAATACCTGACGAACTCTAAACAAACTTATAGCAGAACCAAATAAATGTACCCAATGAAATGAATGAAAGTAGTTTAATAAACATTACACACATCACCTGATCACATGAGAAGTGTAGCGCCCCGGGACGTGGGACTGGACTCAGACTACAGAGACCATGTCCACCTAAACAAAACAAAATCTCAACAGCAAGCAGCTAAATGTACAGACAGAATAAGTGCGTCGGCAATAAATGCGGAAACATTACACATGCAATGAAAGTGACAAACAACTGACTCTCATTTTGAATCATGTCATTTTCAAGCATAAGGCTAAAAAATAGGCCTAGAGTTGAACAGTTTATCGAAATTATAACTCTTAACTTGTAGAAATGTAAGTCCTCCCTCTCACTCATTTTCTACCGCTTATCCGAACTTCTCGGGTCACGGGGAGCCTGTGCCTATCTCAGGCATCATCGGGCATCGAGGCAGGATACACCCTGGACGGAAGTGCCAACCCATCACAGGGCACACACACACTCACTCATACACTCACACACTATGGTCAATTTTTCCAGAGATGCCAATCAACCTACCATGCATGTCTTTGGACCGGGGGAGGAAACCGGAGTACCCGGCGGAAACCCCCGAGGCACGGGGAGAACATGCAAACTCCACCCACACAAGGCGGAGGCGGGAATCGAACCTCGACCCTGGAGGTGTGAGGCAAACGTGCTAACCACTAAGCCACCGTGCCCCCAATGTATGTCCTGGATTTCAAATAAAGTAATAACTATATTTGTTCACATCTATTAACCACACAGATTTTGTGCTGATGGGTTTCAGCCTGGTTCACACCCAGTCAACCTCACACACATGGTCTAGGAAGTAAAGAAATATTCTACAAACTTCTACTCGCTCACAAGCCAAACGCAGCCAAGTGGCAGAGAACCAGGACCTTCCTTCATCAGGTAAACACTTGTGTCTATGGTTATGTTGTTGTTGTTGTTGTTGTTGTTGTTTATATCATAGAGTTATTTCACCTACAGTAAAAAAAAACACAGATTAATGTTAGATGATCAAACTAAACTCTAGATGATCAAACTAAACTCCTTCTATTGTGTTAAGAGATGCTTTAGTGAGAGGACGTACAGTACGGCCGAGAGCGATCAACTGCTCTAGTTCAATAGAGACAATTTATAAGAATTTATTTTAGAATTTTTTTTTATTTTCCAGTTAAAATAACAACACGGCCATTTGGAGCCAAACAGAGAAGAAAGGTTTTTTTTATTTCTCTTTTTTTTTCATTGTGGAGTAAAACAGATGAAATCTTAGGATCTCAAGATCTTTTTATTACATTCAAATTTATTTCCTGTTACTACGGATGGGTGTTAGAGATATACAGTAACTTAATTTAAAACTTTACATATATGTATTTATTGTTTTTTATACTTCTATAAAGCTGCTTTGAGACAATGTGAGTTGTTACAAGTGCTTTACAAAAGAATTGAATTGAATATTACAACGAATATATGGTCAATAAAAACTATTACAAAACATATTTATTACTTATTGTGTTGTTCTACTGGCTAGAAAATATATCGACGCCTCATCATCATGACCCCTGTAACGGCTCCTGCTGATTCCCAGCTCTTCCAATGCTCAGCTTTTCTGAAAGGCGAGCCCAAAGCACTGGGGGTAAAATACCATCTTCACACGTCTTCATAGAGCAGCAGTGTGCAGAAATATTTCAGATTGTTCCAGGTTTTAATCTCGTTCGCTTTTTTTCTCCACAGACTGTGCAGATCATGATCGGAAGCTTGACTTTCTTGTTCGGTATTGTTTTAACCTCTCTCATTCCAACACCAATGGTCATCACTGGTATAGCTTTGTGGGGATCTCTGGTCGTAAGTTAACACATTACTGAGGAACACAGAAGTGAATTAGATTCATAGATGTATATTCAAGCAGCCCATAATACTGAAGCACGGTGTTGGTAGCATTGAAATTTAAAAATAAATGTACAAAAACTGATGGATGTTTTTCCTTTTCTCAGACTTCTTTTAATACTTTATTTTCTTAGTTTTAATTATTTTTATTTTATTTTGTTATTCTCATTGTTTAGGTTTGCTTTCTAACAAATTATGGGTTCCTTAAAAAACAGGTGTATTTATATTGAGGTGTATAATAGGCCAGGGTTAATACTTAACAATATGCTACCGCCACCATGCTTCAGTAATATGTGCTAGTTTGTGTAAGAAAGAGAGAATAAACTATAAAGTTAAACTTTACTTCAATACAGTTTGTTGTAATACAATTATGGTTATGACTCTAGATAATAGAGGAAGTTTTAAGAGTTGAACAGCGATACAAGCTGATAACGTTCACTTGTACTTGATAAATAATCATGTTTCTTTTTTTAAACAGTTCGTTAGCTCTGGTGCTTTATCAGTCGCTACAGCCAAAAAGCATGATCCATGCGTGGTATGTAAACACGGCTTACTAATAATTTCTTTACTTAATGTTTTTAATTTTCCAGTAAATCATCTATCACTGTGTTTGTGTGGTTGTAAAGCTGTGGAAAGAAAGTAAACATCCAGTTCAGAAACATTGATGGTTGTTGAGTGAGAAAGAACAGATGTGGAACTGCACAGTGGTTGTAGCAGACTGCTCATGGTGTAGCGTTAGGATAAAATAAACCACTTCCTGACAAGTCCTTTATATATTTAACCCTTATACATACAAGCAAACTTTTAATCGATTTACAATTACATTTAATGTTGAACAAGGATTAATTTATAAATTTAAAAAGGATATTGTGAATTTGTGGATTTCAGTTCAATTTGAATTTCAGATTAAACATAACAGTGAAATGTTCTGACGAGCTGCGTTACGTATTATTAACATACCTAAGCACAAACATTTCACTTAAAATCATGTTTTATTTGAAATTAAAATTTCCAGAGAAATAAAAAGATCTGGTTTAAGCATTAATAGAAACCGTCTGCACCAGTGTCGGAGCAGCTCTAGACAACAACTCAACATCTTCTAATCAGACCAATCAGGATGCAGAGTTTCATGTATAGATTGAGAAAGTATCTATTCTGTTAGCGATACTGTTTCCTGTTTCCTCTTTAGGTGAAAGCCTCGTTGGTAATGAACGTGTTCAGTGCTGTGGTGGCAGGTATCTTGATCATTCTCCTCTCAGTGGACATGTTGTTTTGGCGTTTCTACTTTCATCCGTGTGCCTATGGCTACTCCTCTCATCAGTATTCCTCATACATGTACGAATGTCAGTGGCGCGTTCAATCAATGGTTTGTATCTCATTCTACTTGTCCCCAAATCACATGATGTTTCTTTTTATTATTAGCTCTTACATTTCCAGCTTCGCATATGCTGTCTTATTTGTATTAAGGTACAATTAATAAATTAACTAATGAATTAATATATTTATTTATATAAATATAAGTACATGCATAATAATAATTTATATAAATATATATATATATAATAATTATATAAATAATTAATTTCCTCTTTACAACATTTTTAAGTGTTCAGAGTCATTTTCATACCATGAATATTTCTTTTAATATTTAGAGCTGTCACAGTATGGAAGAAAACTATTATTATTAAACAGATTATATATTTGCATGTTAGAAAACTGCTTACTTTTTATATTTATTCACTCATTTGATGGTTTGTCTGTTTGTTTGGGTCAGTGGTATGGACTCTATGGAGTGTTGTTGGTTTTCGAAGTGCTCGAGCTCATCATTTCTATCTGCACTTCTGCTTTCGCCTGTAAAGCTACCTGCTGCTCCACAACTACAGTGAGTCTGTTTCTGATATTTTTATTCTATCATGTTCACACAGACTGAGGCCCTAAACACAGACTAGACCTAGAACATAGGAACAGAGTGTGGTTTCTAGAGTAAAACTGAAACTCCAAACTGAAACCCATCTGTGGAAATGTGCATCAAGAAAAACAAAACAAAACACTTGTCATCATTTAAAATAAACGTTATCATAAATCACACGGCAGATGCAAATGATGCTAAACGCATTGACTCTGGTTACTGCTGCATGTTATTTTTAAAACAGCTCTTCAATAAAGTTACGCAAAAAAAAAATCATTCTAGTGTGTTTAAAAAAAGTGCTCTAGTTTACTTTATTCTCATTAGACCGTACTACACATTTAAGTGCTTATTAAGATGGTATTTGAAAATTACATAGCTTTCCCTACACAGAGGACACCAGAAGAGATGGAAGATAACCAGGAATTTTTATTCATGAAATTATAAATTGGACGAGCGCTCGGTCAGATTGTCCTTCAGAATGTTTTCTACATAAGACATCAGACAGAGAGAACAGCAAAAGCATCATGAGTGATCTTAAAGAGCTCTGCGATCGTTATCTGGTTTAATATGGAAGCAACTTTTGGGCTAAAGTCACAGACCCTGAACTTAACCCATAAATGTTTATTAAAGTCAACCTGAGTAAACAGTAAAACTGTATTTTTAACCTGATCTACAATGACTTCTTTATTAAATATTTCTGTTACAGCCGATACAGTATTCACAACCATTGATCCCACAGCCGATGAATCCACAACCCACCATTCAACAGCTGACGTTTCAACAGCCAATGATTCAACAGCCAACGAATCCACCGCCAATGTACAATCCACCGCCAATGTACAATCCACCGCCAATGTACAATCCACAGCCGATGAATCCACCGCCAATGTGCAATCCTGCGTACAACCCACAGACTCCAAATCAATTTGTTTCTATAAAATCCTAAAACATTTGAATTTTAATCATGGTGTAGTTCTGTACTGTTTGTTTCACGCCGAACCTCACGTCTATTACAGTTAGCTGTGAAGCATTGAGTCTGAAAAACGATGACTGCAGAGCTACTAAAGTAATCCAGAAGTCTTGTCTTTAATTATTTTGTTTCGTATCTATGGTCCGATTCTGTGAGTGTGTCTGATTGTAACCTGTCTGATTAACAATAAACTTTGCATGTGGTCCCACTGTGTAATAACACCATCACACTTCACTGTTAATGATCTTCTCAGAGATCCTCAGACACATCTGCACGATACCCATCTACAGCACAATGCCGTCCAATTCTGGATCCTGATTGGTCCGAAGAGTTCATTAATTTACTATGAAGTTCAGAGTTATATTAACGCAATTGTTACTGTTTCCATAGTAACAGCTCCTTCACAAGGATGCGTACGCAGGTACAGTGAGAAAGCACAAGCTTCAAGAGTAATGTATCAGGCTTGATCTTTCTCCCAAAATACAGTTTTATTAATAAATAAACCCAATAAAGGAATGAGCCTTCAGAGAAACATCAAGCCACTGAGGATTATTTGAACAGCATTAAAATATAAAGTCTTGTCTTTTTCACTCATATCATTATGATGTATGTTTGTAAGCATTGCTCTAAAATAAGAAAAACCATAAGCCGGAGAACCACATTGTTCCACACGGCCTGCTCATGCTGAAGCATCAGGAAACCACAAACAACCATCTAATCACATCACAAGCTTAAACTGCTGTGAAACTTTAGGGGTTGTTGAACACAATAAACTTTTTGTGTCTTACAACTAGTTTCAATACCTGACAAACTCTAAAAGCATGACCTACTTACATCACAATCTTAAGCAGGGATGTGAAACTTGTGGTTGTTGGGGTAGTTTCAATACCTGAGGAACTCTAAACAAACTTATAGCAGAACCAAATAAATGTACCCAATGAAATGAATGAAAGTAGTTTAATAAACATTACACACATCACCTGATCACATGAGAAGTGTAGCGCCCCGGGACGTGGGACTAGACTCAGACTACAGAGACCATGTCCACCTAAACAAAACAAAATCTCAACAGCAAGCAGCTAAATGTACAGACAGAATAATTGCGTAGGCAATAAATGCGGAAACTTCGCACTAGCAGTGAAAGTGGCAAGCAAAAGAGCCTCAATTTAAATCATGTCATTTTCAAGCATGAGGCTAAAAAAAGGCCTAGAGTTGAACAGGTTAATGAAATTATAATCAACTTTTAACTTGTAAAAATTTAAGTCCTGGATTTCAAATAAATTAATAACTATATTTTTTTCACATCTATTAACCACACAGCTTTTGTGCTGATGGGTTTCAGCCTGGTTCACACCCAGTCGACCTCACACACATGGTCTAGGAAGTAAAGAAATATTCTACAAACTTCTACTCGCTCACAAGCCAAACGCAGCCAAGCGGCAGAGAACCAGGACCTTCCTTCATCAGGTAAACACTTGTGTCTATGGTTATGTTGTTGTTGTTGTTGTTGTTGTTTATATCATAGAGTTATTTCACCTACAGTAAAAAAAAACACAGATTAATGTTAGATGATCAAACTAAACTCTAGATGATCAAACTAAACTCCTTCTATTGTGTTAAGAGATGCTTTAGTGAGAGGACGTACAGTACGGCCGAGAGCGATCAACTGCTCTAGTTCAATAGAGACAATTTATAAGAATTTATTTTAGAATTTTTTTTTATTTTCCAGTTAAAATAACAACACGGCCATTTGGAGCCAAACAGAGAAGAAAGGTTTTTTTTATTTCTCTTTTTTTTTCATTGTGGAGTAAAACAGATGAAATCTTAGGATCTCAAGATCTTTTTATTACATTCAAATTTATTTCCTGTTACTACGGATGGATGTTAGAGATATACAGTAACTTAATTTAAAACTTTACATATATGTATTTATTGTTTTTTATACTTCTATAAAGCTGCTTTGAGACAATGTGAATTGTTACAAGTGCTTTACAAAAGAATTGAATTGAATATTACAACGAATATATGGTCAATAAAAACTATTACAAAACATATTTATTACTTATTGTGTTGTTCTACTGGCTAGAAAATATATCGACGCCTCATCATCATGACCCCTGTAACGGCTCCTGCTGATTCCCAGCTCTTCCGATGCTCAGCTTTTCTGAAAGGCGAGCCCAAAGCACTGGGGGTAAAATACCATCTTCACTCGTCTTCATAGAGCAGCAGTGTGCAGAAACATTTCAGATTTTTCCAGGTTGTAATCTCGTTCGCTCTTTTTCTCCACAGACTGTGCACATCATGATCGGAAGCTTGACTTTCTTGTTCGGTATTGTTTTTAACTCGTTCATTCTAACACCCATGGCCATCAGTGGTACCACTTTGTGGGGATCTCTGGTCGTAAGTTAACACATTACTGAGGAACACAGACATAAATTAGATTTATAGATTTATATTCAAGCAGCCAGTAATACTGAAGCACGGTGTTGGTAGCATCGTGCTATAACGTAACCTCGGCCTCGTGGTTTCTTCTCTGATTTCTCTGAATACTCAATTATGTCTGGAGGATTTTTTTTTATGTATTCATTTATTTTTCACATTTAATAAATGATGTTTTTCAACTGTTACTCCAAACGATGTACAAAAAATGACAGATGCTTTTCCTTTCTCTCAGATTTCTTTTAATACTGTATTTTCTTTGTTTTCATTATTTTTTACATTATTTCATTATTCTCATTGTTTAGGTTTGCTTTCTTACAAACAGGTGTATTTATATTGAGGTGTATAAAAGGCCAGGGTTAATACTTAACAATATGCTACCGCCACCATGCTTCAGTAATATGTGCTAGTTTGTGTAAGAAAGAGAGAATAAACTATAAAGTTAAACTTTACTTCAATACAGTTTGTTGTAATACAATTCTGGTTATGACTCTAGATAATAGAGGAAGTTTTAAGAGTTGAACAGTGATACAAGCTGATAACCTTCACTTGTACTTGATAAACAATCATGTTTCTTTTTTTAAACAGTTCGTTAGTTGTGGTGCTTTATCAGTCGCTACAGCCAAAAAGCATGATCCATGCATGGTATGTAAACACGGCTTACTAATAATTTCTTAACTTAATGTTTTTAATTTTCCAGTAAATCATCTATCACTGTGTTTGTGTGGTTGTAAAGCTGTGGAAAGAAAGTAAACATCCAGTTCAGAAACATTGATGGTTGTTGAGTGAGAAAGAACAGATGTGGAACTGCACAGTGGTTGTAGCAGACTGCTCATAGTGTAGCATTAGGATAACATAAACCACTTCCTGACAAGTCCTTTATATATTTAACCCTTATACATACAAGCAAACTTGCAAAAAAAATTTTTCTTAATCAATTTATAATTACATTTAATGTTGGAGGAGGATTATTTCATACATTTAAAATTGATCAAGCATTGCATTAGTTCTGGCAGGCCACGTCGTCAAGTGTGCATCAGCTGTTAATCAGTTGCTGCGATCTAAACTCCCTCCTCCAACCCCGACTCCACCATGCCGGAACTCGTGTTCGCTGTACCAGTTTACGTCATAAATCTCCACATACTTTTATCTCTCTCTCTCTCTCTCTCTCTCTCTCTCTCTCTCTCTCTCTCTCTCTCTCTCTCTCTCTTTCTCTCTCTCTCTCTCTCTAAGTATTTAATTATCTATCTATCCATATATCAATACTATGCATGATAAGTGGTTCTCTTATACGGGGGGTCTATTCTATTTTCTAGTCGCTGCTCTCCCCGCTCTGTCCATGCATGTGCATGGACGGGCGTGTGGATTCGTTGCCCAGAAACAAACCATTAAACCGCTAACACTAACTGTATGCATATCAGCTAATAAATTCCCTTGTGACAAGTGGTCCTGACAGAAAT
>NC_062522.1:32697761-32700261 GCF_022655615.1 Tachysurus fulvidraco
TGTGTGAGAGAGCGAGGATGAAAGAGAAAGCAGGTTTAATGGACGCTATCATTTCCTCAGGTGTAAGTACCGTCATGTGACCCTCTTGTACGATCTCAGCACCTCCAGCCATACCTTCCTTTTCAAACACACACACACACACACACACACACACACACACACACACACACACACCACACACACACACACACACAGCTGCACTGAAGTGGAGCTCAAGCACAGCTTAAATTTAAACCTTACTCCACACGCACTTTTAATTTAAACGCTGTCCCACGTATATAATGATAGATATAAAACACAAGCGTGGTGTTAATCCAGCTCACACACACATCCACACACACACATCCACACACACACACACACAATCCACACACATCCACACACATCCACACATGCTGAAATCTAAACGCCAGCCCAGTCAGCCGGTCGTTTCATTCCCGATCGGATTTTGTCCCCAGTTGTGCACTTGTCGCAGTCACGCTTGACCACCCAACATTTTTGCCTCATTTCTGTTTCTTTCCTAAAACATGAGTTATTGATATGCTTTTCACTTCAGACCCCTTAAACAAACAGCGAGCTTCAGAAAGGCTGTATGTGAGCGCCGAAAATTGCCCTCAAGTCATGTTCTGGAGCGGGCATTGTGAAGCGTCCTGCTATAACCGAGGCTAGCCTTTAAATTCCCCATCGAGGGAGACGGACACGAGGCACGGAGGCCAGCGAGGCATTAACCCCCAGGCCATTCATCCACAAGAGAGAAGGAGAAAAGATGGAGACCGCCTCAGAAAAAACGACCATCCGACATGGCCGCTGGGAGAACAAGAGAAGAGAACAGAGCGGTTTTGTGGATGTTAAATGTCCCCGACGGACAGGGAAACAGAGAGAAAAGGATTTCGGCTTTCAGACACGGTAAATCCTGTGATTTGTCTGACGAGCGTCAGCTCTGATGAAGAGCAGCCTGACACCAGACGAGGGGGAAAAAAAGAATGGCTCTCTAAAATGACATGTTCCCAGAAAATGAACTAGTTGGTAGTTAAGGTGCAGGAGAGGACCTTTGAGTCGGAATCCGAGGCTTGTCATGCTAGCAGGAGACTCTGACAGGACACACGTCGCTTGTGTCACTACTGATTAGTGTCCTGGTGGCCTGTCTGTAGTACATTAGTGCTGTAGTCTGTGGTTCTTTAACCCTTAAAGGTGCTAGATGGAACCTTCTCAAGAATCCGAAGCATGTATGATGAACATTTTGCTGTTTTTAAGTTCAACACTAATCTTCTTCATTTTGTCCAGTGTTATAGATAGCTCGCTATTTTCCCAAAGGTTCCAGTCGTATCACAGAGTCTGGAATGTCTCCGGGAACTGACCAAGAACCTTCCAGTGCTCCATTTTTACAGAAAGAGGAACTTATTGTTTACTCCACGGAATGGACTTCAATCAGCTCATTGTATCAGTTCTAAATAGTTTGGTCACGGGGAGCCTGTGCCTATCTCAGGCGTCATCGGGCATCGAGGCAGGATACACCCTGGACGGAGTGCCAACCCATCACAGGGTACACACACACTCTCATTCACTCACACACTCACACACTACGGACAATTTTCCAGAGATGCCAATCAACCTACCATGCATGTCTTTGGACCGGGGGAGGAAACCGGAGTACCCGGAGGAAACCCCCGAGGCACGGGGAGAACATGCAAACTCCTCACACACAAGGCGGAGACGGGAGTCGAACCCCCGACCCTGGAGATGTGAGGCGAACGTGCTAACCACTAAGCCACCGTGTCCCCCTCATTTGTGTTCGAATCCAACTAATCAGATTGGAACTTGGGGCTGAGATGATCCTGGGTTCCATCTAAAGTGTGGAGAAACTTTTTACTGAGAAAAAAACTGAGGCAGGTTTTATTGATTTATTGACTCGTTGGTTGCGGTCTATGTGCTTGCACTGTTGTGCTTGCATGCACTGTTGCTGGAGGCAGGTGCACAGTTGGTCAGTTTTCAGGACTGATTTTGTGTGTGTGTGTGTGTGTGTGTGTGTGTGTGTGGTGGTGGTGGTGGTGGGGGGGGATTATCGACCGGACCACACAACAAACACACAAAAACTCATTACGCGCTGATTTACTCGTCTGCGGAGTCGCTCAGAGTCATTTGTAAACATTCCCAGTAAGCGATCGTCGCTAACGCGACATGATGACGGATCGCCAGTAAACGACTCATCACTTCTGGACGCTCACAGATATCCATACGAGATGGAGGACAGCGTTGATGCTCTGTCACATCGTGGTAACACCGACATATCTTTATTATCACTCTCATAATTAATAAGTAGAGTGTGGAACACTCCTGTAAATGAGTCCTGGCTTCTGATTGGTCAGAGGATGTCGATGAAGTTTCTATAACAGCGTCGTTAAGTAATCGGCTTGTTCCGACACATGACTTGTTTCTATAGCAACAGCTCATTCACAGGGACACGTACAGTAAATGGGTAAAATTACTCTTTAGACGTGAA
>NC_062522.1:32705261-32790261 GCF_022655615.1 Tachysurus fulvidraco
CTTAAATCTTATTCCAATAGCCCAGTCATGATCATCAGTTTCCTATTCCTCACTTCAGTGATGGTGTTCCTGTGGTAGACCGAGCGAACACTCCCACGTTAGCGGTGTTTGTGCCTCTACTTTCAAGTCTTGTGCCTCTGTTATCACTACAACCGCGATGTCAAAACTTTAAGCTAAAATGTAATTGTAATTACTATATTTAATTTAAATTTAAAATGTAATTAATTAATTAAAGGTGGGTCTCCGATTTTTGAAAGCCAATGTTGACATATAAAATCACCAAATCAAACACACCCCTAACCCAAACGGGTCCCACCCCTGTATCGATAGCTCCGCCCACACATACAGTGTCTTTATCATAGCTGAAAGGAAGAACAATACGATTGTAGATAAACAAACAAGCAAAAATGCCACACAAGCATAATCATGTAAAGGACAAAGGCATATATTAGTTCTGTGTAACAAAGCAAAACCAACGTTACTCACCTATCGAGAAGGAAAAAAGCGCCTCGGCGTCTTAAGTAAAGTCGGCCACATATTCACAGGTCGGAGTTTCCCGAGTCGATAACTCCTGAGCTAAACGCTGTTACTACACAAAACGCGGTTGTAGCTGCCTCTCTACATTACTACGATAGAAAAGAGGTGTTATTTGTGTAGTAACAGCGTTTAGCTCAGGAGTTATTGACTCGGGAAACTCCAACCTGTGAATATGTGGCCAACTTCCTGCTCCTTCAGTTCTCTCCAGCGCTGGAAAGCTGATCCTATATTAACACGTCCTACTTCTTGTCCTTATCGTAAGTCTTTCTTCTCTTTCTTTCTTTGTTTTTATCCTCCATGTCGATGTTAAAACCGCTTTCTGCTAACGTCACACACGCGCACCGAACACTCTCTCCGCCCATATTGACAAGACACGCCCCTTTCTGCTCATTGGCTACACGTTTGTTTTGATTTTTGTTTTGATTTTTGTTTATTATTCGGCCTCGACTCGGTTTTCTGAAGCGTTTCTCAAAAATCTGAGACCCCACCTTTAATGTCAATAATTAATCATTAACATCATCTTAAAACCCGAGGCCATTCTCTGAAGCCGCACTCGATAAGGTTCTGTCGAAGAGCAGACAATCCGAGAGATAACGTTATCTGGGCAAAGATTAAAAAAAATTAAGCCTTGACTTTAATTTAGACTAAAATGACTTCGCAAAGGGACGTGTTGTGGAACGAAGCTCTGGATCGTGGAACGACACACGAATGAGAATGGATGCTGTCTGAATTTATTACAACTGAAGTTCGAGAACCTTAACAACTCGCTTGATATTTGTTAACTGTGTACAGAGATGGTTCTGTAAACCAGAAGCTGTTTATTTATCTGCGGAGTTTTGTCTAAACTACAACGGTTTTCTCTTCTTTTTCCTGAATGCCGTCATGATGCAGCTTCAGGTGAGGTTTACTTTTTATTTATGTACTTTTTTTAAGATTTCACTTGATCACACATTATTTCATTATTTCCCGAGTCAAACTCACCCATACTTTGAGAACATTATATATATATATATATAAAATTATTTAATTTAATTATTAATTATAATTATATATATAAAAATATTTCATGCTTTTCATTCTTTATATATATATATATATATATATATATATATATATATATATATATATATATATATATATATATATATAAAGAATGAAAAGCATGAAATTAAAATTAACTACTAAAAAACAAAGAAGGTGTAAAATATGGAAACAAAGCAAACAGAATCTGGTCTAAAATCTAGGACTAAAATAATATGAAAAATATTAGAAAGAAAACAGTAGAAAGGTAGAAGAGTCATTTTATCAAAATTAAAAATGAATTGTTTGTTGATAAGTTGGTGTTAACATTTTTATTAAAAAATGTATATTTGTTAAACTCTGGAGTTACCAAAGATAAAAAAAAATAGGCATTTTTTTAAGCTCCCAATTTCCTCTTTTTTTTCCTCCAGTTTTCTTTCTGGTGATTATTTTTGCATCTGATTATGAATTTTACTGATTTATTACCAAACTACAGTATATTGATTTTGACAGTAATTATTGGATTTCCCGGAATAAACACCATCCTGTGTTCATGCACCTCTGCTCGGCTGAAAGCTACGCATCACAATGAGGTGTTGATGGTGTTGGGGTTGGTAGCTTAGCTGTAAAATTATCAGGATCACTGCAAATCGATATTTCAGGTGTTCCAGCTGTCCTTTAAAAACTGGGGTCTGAACATGAGAGCAGGTGATCATTAATCCAGGTCTCAGGACTGGTTGACGGAACTTCACTCCCAGTCAGAGCTGCACCTATTGCTACTGACTTCTGAAATTTAGATGGTTCCTTGAGAAATCCCTCAGCCACGGAGTCTGTGAACTACATGTGCCGTGTCGGTACGGAGTTCCTGATTTCTTCTGAGTGTTCTCCGATCCTTCCTAGTGTTTCGTTTCCCTGCCTCGGGTTGTGGTTGCCTTCTCATGCAATTTAACTTCATCAGAAGTTCTCCTGGCAAACGTGTTCCTGCTGAAACGGATCACAGGGCTGAGGTTTACAGGCTTTTAGGTAGAACAGAATTGAGTTTTGTGTTATTTACTCCAGGTCTGCAATCAAAGCTGTAAGGTTCTTGCTGTACAATTGGCTCTCTTTTACTGTGATTCTGCAGAGCTGAGAATTTTGATATCCTCAAGAGCAGATTGCTGGCATCTGTGTGTGGAAAAAAGTTTCACGCCTCTGAGACCCTTCTGCTTATTATGCATGCAGAGCTCTTCCATCAACATCCTCGATTTATCATTCTTCCTCCCAACATCGTTCTTTCTTTTCCGCATAGACCTTTTGATTTAATATTCTAATTGTCCTTTCCTCTGTTGTTTCTTCTTCTTTCCGTGCACTTCCTCCTCCTTTCTATTGTTCCTGAGTCCTCTCTCTGACACTTTATCTTAATTTCCTCATTGCTTACACATCTCTTTTTGTACTTTGTGAATCTGCTTCTAAGCTCTCTTACTCCTTAACCTTTTTAAATTCCCTCTCTCTTGTCCAGCGAGTCATTTTCTACTCCCCAGTCTCTGAGATCAGTGAGTAAAATGGAGGGTAAATTGGGGTATACTGTGGCTTCCTTGGCAAAAATCTGACAGGGTCATTCAACAACCCGAATGGTATTATGCTCTACTCAAACTCTGGGATTTTATTCAGTTACTTGCTGATTCCACACTTGCTGTGTGTGGAGTAGACAACATTTATATAATCGCCCCATCAGCCAATCTTAGCTTCCCCTGGACAATGGCATCCTGGTAGAGAAGTCATGAATAACCTAAGCCTGTAGTTGTTTATGGTATTCTCTGAAGTACATTATATAGCCAAAGATGTGTGCGTCCATGAACATCACCCCAATATGTGTTTCTTCCCAAAAAACACACCGCAAAGTCAGATACAAAGAATTGTCTAGAATGTCCTTGTCTAGATGCTCTACCCTTAAGCTTTCCCTTCACTAGGACTAAGAGGCCCAAACTCTATAAACTCGATAACACCTCTGTGAACAAAGCAGATCCATAAAGACATGGTGTGGAGATGTGGAGGTTAAACTGAAGAACTCAAGTGTCTTGCACAGAGCCCTGACTCTGACTCAACCCCACTGGACACCTTTGAGATAAACTGGGACTGGAGTTTCCTTAAAATCCCAGCATCAGCGTCTGATCTCACTAATGCTCTTGTAGCTGAATAAACACAAATCCACTCCAACATATAGTAGAAAGCTCTGCAGGAGAGTGGAAGAGCACATATGGTCAGGAACCGATGGTCAGGTGACCACGTGCATTGTGTATATATTGTTTTATATTAGCTAAGACAAGCCTTTAGACTTGGTTCACATTAATGAACACCAAACATTATCAATTTACTGAGACAGATTTCAAGGTGGGGGAGGGGGGGCACGGTGGCTTAGTGCTTCGCACTTTCGACTCACACCTCCAGGGTCGGGGTTCGATAGCGGTAGAAAATGAGTGAGTGAGAGAGAGAGAGAGAGAGATATGAAGGTGAAAGAGCTGAGATCTGAGATATGAGGAGGGGAAGATGGGCTACCAGTTTGTGTCAGTTAAAAAGAGAGAGTTCACAACACTTACACAGATGTCTAATTATTATACTTCAGTTTAAACTAATAATGTCAATAAATGATCACTAGTCTCAAGCAAGTGAAGCTTCCTGCTATTATAAATACCAGTTTGTTGAAGTGGCATGAGAATGAACCCTGATTATATTTTTGGAAGCTTTGCCTTTAAACTCAACTGAAATAGAATCTCTGCACCCGGTTTCCGAGACCATCTTCAAACTGAATCCCTTTCTTTCTTTAGCATTAAATACTGGAGATAATCTCCTAATTCGTTTGGAAAATTCTTATGGAGCAAGATATGGATCCTTGTGGCCTCCCATCATGGCTACACACCACCCATGTTAAGTAGAGTAAGCTGGTTAGTAAGACAGTGGAAGTCAACAGCAACAGCTCAATATGGTATACACCAAGATTGAAAATGACCTGAATCCAACAGACCTGAGTGAGAGAAATGCAATCATTCGGATGTAATTACTTAATGAAGTCATTCCTACACTGTTAACATGCAGAAAATGTTCTTCCTCATCTTAAATATCACTACCACCTCCGACCCCTTCCCTCTGTGCCACTGGGACATTTGTTAAGGGAGTTTGGCAATGAAAAATTTCAGATATATTTGAGTTACTAAAAAAAACAAGAAAAGAAAACCCCTAAATCCCATTATGACAAGAGTCAGTGTATAAATATATGCCCTTGTGTCAAAAGAGCCGCACATCTGTATTTATGTCCCTTTCACAAACTTCAACAGATCTTTTAGACTTTTCACCTTTTACTTTTATTCAAAATACATGTGTGATACACAGCAGAACCAGTTAACCATGATAGAGTAGAAAGTACCAGTGAACATCAAACTAAAAAACAATGGCGTTCTTGCTAACCTAGAATGCAATAATGTTAGCTACCATGAAAATAACAATCCATATGAAGCCTAATAAGATGAATACAGTGTTCATAGTGGCAGATTACAGACTACAGTGATGATATTATGTCTTATTCTTGCTGTTAAATCTCTCTACAGCTTTTGTTTTAGATCCTGAAATTGTCAGATGCTAAAAAGTCAGCTTAAGGCTAAATATATGATTATACCACACACACACACAAATTATATATATATATATATATATAGAATTATTACCTTTAAAAAGACCTCTGATCTTTACTCATAAAAGATGATCATCATTTATGAGTTTAACTGTAAGATATTACATGTATATCCTCAGAATAGCGGGAGGCTAATAGTACCAGTAGCTGTAATGTGAAGGAAAGTTTAGCTGGGATTGAAATTTGAAAAGTCATAACTGTGTTGAGTTTGTGGTGAACTCAGAAATGTGCTCTGACCTGTTAGTTCCTTAGGAGCTCTTGGTTGCTTAATTCCACTAGACTATATTCTGCTGTATAAAGGACATTATTTACATTGACATTATTTCCTGTTCAGTGTCATCTAAATGAGGATGAGGTTCACTTGTGAGTCTGGTTCCTCTCAAGGTTTCTTCCTCATATAATCTCAGGGACATTTTCCTTGCCACCGTCACCTCAGACATGATCATTAGGGATCCATTCATTCACTCGTTCATTCATTCATTTTCTACCGCTTATCCGAACTTGGGTCACGGGGAGCCTGTGCCTATCTCAGGCGTCATCGGGCATCGAGGCAGGATACACCCTGGACGGAGTGCCAACCCATCGCAGGGCACACACACTCTCATTCACTCACACACTCACACACACACTACGGACAATTTTCCAGAGATGCCAATCAACCTACCATGCATGTCTTTGGACTGGGGGAGGAAACCGGAGTACCCGGAGGAAACCCCCGAGGCACGGGGAGAACATGCAAACTCCACACACACAAGGCGGAGACGGGAATCGAACCCCCAACCCTGGAGGTGTGAGGCAAACGTGCTAACCACTAAGCCACCGTGCCCCCCCATTAGGGATACAAATAAATGTAATTGAATTTTTTATTCATAAAACTATTTAATGATTCATATCTGCTGATTAAATCATTACGTTTAAGGACGTTCTTATTTTCTTTAAACAAATGTAATAAAAACTAGGATTTGTTCGACTGCCTCTCTTTTGGCTTTATTTTAATTCTGTTTTCGTCAATATGTGTTTCGAATGCTTTGCGAATCCTGAAGGTTCTGACGCTTTCCAAATGATCTTGTGACAGTTCAGATTGAAGCTTTGAATAGAAAATGATTTGAATTGGCTTTATGGGAGCAAAAATAATAATAATAATACTAATAATAATTCAGTCCATCATCTGAGTCCTGCTAGATTCTGCCCCTTCACAGATTCTACCCCCCTGTCAGCCACCTCCAGCCTCCTTTCATTTCTGAAGCAGCCAGCTTTAAAAAGCCATTAAAAATACGTGAGCGGATTTTACAATCACGGTGCTAGTCTTCAGATCCGGAAACTTGCCACCTGCTTAACATTCTGGCAGCGATACAGTTCTGCCATGAGGCTTGTCACAGTGAGTGTTTAGTGTGAGGGGGCAGTCGTCTCTTTGAGGTGGTGCCAGGTGACATTTGGAAGGTTTGGAAACTTAACCTGAGGGCTAAGTTGGTGGCTTGAGGTTGAACAGTGAATATAGATTAGAAGCAAAAAAAAAAAGGACAGCTGGTGGTCCGGTGCTGGAGATAAATACACAGTGATTAATGACTCAGATTGAGCGATTTGAATATGTTGCTGTTGTTATTAATGAAACGTGGTTCTGACTGAAAAAAGTCTGTCAGAAGATGCTGAGCAGTAAAACAAATCTAATATGAGGTGCAATTTAGTGCTCCTTAAATAGTTCTGGTTGTAATGATAACATTAATCAGTGCAAATTGGGTTTAATTAAACAACATGGCTCATTATTCAGCAGCTTACAAAATAGCACTTGATCCAGCACATCATCTTATGTCATGTTGCAAGAATGAAGGCATGAGAAACTCCAGTGCACACAGTAGATTATTATGGATATCATTGGTAATGTATTATTTTGCTATTTTGACTTGGCAAATTATTAAAATATTCAAATGAAGTGTAGTTTATTCAAATAGAACTGTGCTCATCATACGTCCTGCTACTGAATGTAAATTTAGCTTAAAAGCCTCCTTCTAAGAAATTAAATATCTTTTGTGTTCATCCAACTCCAGGGTAAAGAGAAGTTCCTGGAGATTCTACATCACTATATGGAAGTACATGGGACGGTGTACTATGAGACACAGCGCCCCCCTGAGGTCCCTGCATTTGTTAAAAATCACGGACTGCTGCCTCAACAGGACCTCCAACAGCTTCTACGCAAGGCCAAGGTGACTTTTTATACCATCCAAAGCCTAGCAGCATCACGCGGTGTGTTTTATCTCAGCGTTACATTCTTTTACACAGAGTCTTTTAATTCCCATCTAGCTCTTTATTGGATTCGGTTTTCCTTACGAAGGCCCCGCCCCTTTAGAAGCAATAGCCAACGGATGCATTTTTCTGCAGCCCAAATTTCGTCCTCCTCACAGCTCGCTTAATCATGAGTTCTTTAGAGGAAAGCCAACGTCCAGAGAGGTGAGTGTCTCGGTACAGAGCGACGGACTCATCTAAAAATGATGATCATCACTAATTCATGAAGAAGTACAAGAACTAAATCTGGGTAATCAGCACCTGGATATTATTTTTTTTTCTTCTCTGAAGTAATGGAGGAAATGATATTAAAAATTTATCGATGTTGTACAGGATTTTTTTAATAGGATGAAATGATGCAGTGTTAAATCTCAACTGGAGTTATTGCTTAGCCGCTGTAAATGTGTACAGTATATCCACAGAAGCTCCTCAAATCCTGAACAATACTGTAGCAGATGCATTTATTTATGTGTCACTGAGAAACGTTAAATAAATATTAGGATGGAAGTGGTTTGGATTGCTGAGCTGAATCAGAGAAATTTGATCTGTGTGTATTTTCCCTCTCTCTCTCTCTCTCTCTCTCTCTCTCTCTCTCTCTCTCTTTGACCAGGTCTCCTCTCAGCACCCGTATGCCGAGCAGTACATCGGCCGACCTCATGTCATGACCGTGGACTACAACAATTCCCAGGAGTTTGAAACCGCTGTCCGTGAGATCATGAGGATGAAGGTAAGTACAGAAGATGAAGGTGTGATACTGACTTTCTGATGTATTTACAGAACACAATTGACTGGCAGCTTGGTGGTAGCCATAAAAACTGACATTATTAACGGTCAAATATTAATAATAATCCGTTAGAAGTTTGGAGGTGAAAACTATATTACTTTAGGTGGTAGAGTCAAGGCAGAGAGGACAAAAGATGTGATGTAGCAAGGGTCAACATCTTCAAAAGTTCTTTCAGGGTTCATTGAATAATAAATTGTTCTGATCTTTTTAAAGGTTCTACTCTACGCTGTCTGGTAGGAGAACACCTTGTTGTAGGGTTCTGAATAAATCTGTAGTGGAGGTCATACCAAGGAATAAAACACACCAGGACTTTCAAGCACATCATTATTCTTATTTCTATCCATTTAAAGTTACTTCTCTTTCTTCACCAGCCTCAAATATCCATGTTGCTGTAAACACCTCACTTCTGAAGATTACAGCTTTACCTCTGTCTCTTATAAAGTGCTGACACTGGAGACTCCTTCCAAATTAAACAGAAATAAATTTATTCTTTCACAAAACTTCAGCACATTTGTTTCCAAGTTGGTTATTTGGCTTCATTCTCTGAACAGGTCCCAGTGAATGAGCTGTTGCTATGGAAACAATACCCTACCAGAATGAGTGCAGTAATATAAACCTGTGGTACTATAAGCGCTGCCGTTCGAGAGAATCAATAAACACCTTCTGACCAATCAGAGAGCTGAACTCCTAGACTTGCTGCGGTTAAAATAATTTAGCTCAATGTTGTACACATAACCAGGATAAACATGGCGGAAAAATATAAATAAATAAATAAATAAATAAATAAATAATAAAAGCTGCAATTTTCTGTATATTTAAAGACAAATCCGTGAATTGAAGAACAAATATAGTGAAAGTAAATGCTTTTTATTTATAAAAAATGACAAAGAAATGCATGAATAAATCTTTGAGTTTTGTCTCTCATTTTACACAAAATTTTACTCTACGTTCTCTTAATGAGGCGAATCTATCGATAAGGTCTGTTAAAGAAATAAATCTCAGAAAACTGCACATGATCTGATAAACCTGGTCACGTAACTCATCCCAGATAGGGAGACGTTTCAGGACGAGGATTGCGGCGTGATGATCGGGTTATTGTGTGAAAACAGACTTTACAGTTCGGTCGTGTTGATTAAATCACACGCAGCTGTTCCAGTCGAGAAAGCAAACAGACTCTCGCATTTACATGTTGATTAGCAGTTAATTTGTTCCTTTTGAATGAATTATCGAATAATGAACGATTAATCAATTAGATCCCAATTATTCTATAAACGGTGACATCAGGCTGAGAGCAGGTTTAATCTGATTACCGAGGAATAAGTGCAGCGTGTGGAATCAGACTAAAGAGTGTTTACGCTGCTTATTGCACAACTCCAGGCCATTTCTAACAACACGAGGTTCTGTTAAAGGGTTTGGGGGGGGGGGGGCATAGAAAAAGCAGAGATCATTGATTGGTCAAATCATCTTCTTGGTTCTTCAACTGTACCAGATTTTTCTTGTGTATCTATTAGCACATGCTTAAAGAGTATTACAGAGAGAATATTTTATGGTAGAGTACAACCCTCCCCCCCAATAAAAATAAATAAATAAATAAATAAATAAAAACAGAACAAAGTACAGAGTAAAGTATGTAAAAAGAGAAAGAAAGAGCAGAGAGAGAGAGAGAGAAAATAATAGAAAGCCGGGGGGTGGGGGGTGGCAAGGAGAAAGAAAGACAGAAAGAAAGAATTGGATTGAGTCAGAAATAGATATTAAAGAGAGGTATAAAGGAATAAAAAAGGTAATCAAAGGCTGGAGGAGAGAGAGAGAGAGAGAGAGAGAGAGAGAGAGAGAGAGAGAGAGAAATAATGTAGAATTTAAATTGAAAAACGAGAGAGAAATTAAAGAGAAAGAAGAAAGGAGACCGTGAGAGAAATGAAATGATGTTCTGTCTCTAATCTTCACGCTTCCTCTGGGAAACACACAAGAAGTCGTTGGACAGAACGTTAGCCTTTACTTAAAGCTCCTTAATCACAGCTGAGTGTCAGTGACGTCTCAATAATCCCAACACCTTCACCACAGACTGACGTGGGTGAGGTTTGTTGTCAAACTGCTCCAGTAAACATCTCTCATGTGGTTGGAAAAAAGCAGCAGGAAATCAGTGGGAGGAAAACGTTAATTAGACACTATGGATATGAGCAGCTCGGCTCTCGGCAGGCACGACGAGTCCATCGATCCGTAAACCCCCGGATTGTGGCTAGCCGCAGGAAACGGACACGGGAGGCTAAGAGGACAGAACGGAGAGAACAGAACGGAGAAGACAGAGAGGAGGGAGAGAATGGAGACGACAGAGAGAATGGAGAAATCTATCTATCTATCTATCTATCTATCTATCTATCTATCTATCTATCTATCTATCCTCTCTTTCTCTGCCTGCCTGTCTCCTTTCTTTCAGTCTCCCTCCAGTTCTCTCTCTCTCTCTCTCTCTCTCTCTCTCTCTCTCTCTCTCTCTGAGTTTTCCAGTAATTTACAATAAATCACATTGTGAATATGATCATTAACTCCACCTCCTAACTCCACACTTAGCCCCGCCCACAGCCCGCACACCTCAACCTTAATCTTAACCATTGTTCATAACTGCTCATGCGAATTACTGCATATAAAGAGATATTAAAGTGATTTTAATTAATGTTTTGATTGGAATGAGTGAGAAACATGGCTGATCAATCCCATGAGCCTCTGCTGCGTTTCATTAATTCACTATTTTAAATTAAATACGAATCTGCTGCTGTCAATCATGCACCATCCTGAAATCCACCCAGAATATTCAATCATTTCAGGGTTTATGCCTGGATGTTACCCCACAGCAGAAAAGAGATAAATCCTGAGAATCATCACGTCTGTGCTCACGACATGTTCCCGAACGCATGTCGTTTCATCTGCTGCATGTTTTCATTTTTTTTCTTTAGTTGCATCCTTCTGTCGCTTCCTCATGAGACTAAAAATCTAATCAGTTTAATCATGTGTGCCTTTTTTTATTACAGAACGTCTTTCAGGTACGAGATCGCTTACGTCTATGGCCAAGGAGAATAAAAATGTGATTTATCAACTCAGCGAATCCCAACTGTCATGAAGCGAAGGCCATTAAACTCCACCAGTTTAGCAATTAGTGCTTTTGTCTGTTTTGAATAATACGCCGCAGTCCCTTTTTTTATATTGTAATTAGCTTGAATAATGACAGGCAGTGAGGAAAAATGGATTTTAACTAAGTTATAAAAACTGTGAGTGTGTGTGTGTCTTTCAGGTGGATCCTTATCTGCCATATGAATACACTTGTGAGGGAATGTTGGAAAGAGTGCACACTTACATCCAGCATCAGGTCTGAGTGTGTGTATGTGTGTATGTGTGTGTATGTGTGTGTGTGTGTGTTGAGAGAAAGGTGTTGGTAATAAAATGTGTTGGCAATGGAATCAGAAAAAAGAAAAAAATAGGAGGGAGACAACAAAGGAAGAGGGGAAAAGGAAAGAAACCAGAGACGAATTAGAGAAAAGTATTTTGAGAGAATGAAAATGTAATACATCAGAAAGAGAGAAGGAAAGGAATAGAAAAAATACAAAGTATGTAAAAGTAGAAAGAAAGAGAACAAGAAAAAGATTTTGTGTGAGAAAAGCTAGAAGAGCAATTAACAATAATAAATAAGAAGGTGGTACAGTGAAAGAAAGAAAAAGAAGGGGTGGAAGAAAGGAAGAAATGGAAAAAAGGTATATGATAAAAAATAGATAGAGATTAAATTGTAGAAATTGAGGAAAAACACTTTAGTAGTTGTGATAATACTTTTCTATTTACTGTGGCAGGATTTTTGCGGGCCGGAGGCTCAGTTCCCCCCCACTAACATGTCTGTGGTTTGGCCTGGAGGTGTGTTCATGCGGACCGATGACTCGGGGCTCGTCTCGTGGGCAGTGAACTCGACAGCGCCGCCCTCATGGCCTCCGCTCAGTGCGCTCAGACTCACTGTGTCGGCTGAGGGGCAGTCTTGTGTGGATGCCTGCAGAAGCTCAGACCTGGTGTGTGAACCTGCTTTCTTCCGCTTCGTCAATAACAAGGAGGCGCTGAGCAAGTGAGTGACTTTAATCTTAACCTATAATCTTAATCCCAACCCTTAACCCAAACCTAACCTTTAACCCTAAAAATCCAACATCGCCCACTATACACTTAACCCTAACCTTTAACCTCAGACCTAACCCAAACCTTACCCCAACCTAACCTAGACCTAACCCTTAACCCTAACCCTTAACCTTTATCCTCAGCCCTAACCCAAACCTAACCTAACCCAACTCTTAACCCTAACCTAACCCTAATCTTTAACCTCAACCCTAAAACTAAGATGTATCTTTAACCTCTAGTCTAAGGTGAGATCAGCTATATGTTTTATGTGTTGTTTTTTTCTGAGAAGCACAATAATGTACAGAGGAATAATTCTTGGTTTTATGTGAGCTGGATGAAGTGATTGAGTTACGGAGGGAAGGTGTGGATCAGGACGCTGGATGTTGTTACCTCACTGACCACAGCACATGCCTGTTTACTTGAACACACGCCACACTTCACCAATAGAACAAAGGTTCATTCTTTTGAATTTTGGTAATTAAATTTTCACGTGTTACGTCCTCATATCCTCTAGACCCATAACGAGACGTAACATAATTGGGGGCTCGTCCAGGATTTGAACCCGGGACCTCTCGCAAAGAGAATTTTTTTCTCTTCATTATCCACTCCATCACTCTTTTTCTCCTCCTCTTTTCTTCCAGACATGCAGTACGTCACCTGGTTTCTCCAGCATCCATCTCTCTTCATTTAAACTGCCCCTTTTTCTCTTTTCTCTAATTCCACTCTGTCCATTCTTTTCATTCTCTCTGATGTCTGGTTAATCTTTCCATCTTGTCTCTTTTCAGGCTGCAGGTGCAGTGTGAAGTGGTGGAATTTGAGATGAATCACATTTTTCCGGCCTTTTCCACGACGGCACGTGAGTGCGGCCTACAGAAAGAGCCTCTGCTGTTCAGCTGCGCAGGCTTCAGTGCAAAGTACAGACGTGTGTGTCCTTGCAGGGACTTCCGTAAAGGACAAGTGGCACTGTGTCAGGACTGCTTATGACGGATTTCTCATGAGCTTTGGGATTTTCCTGAAACCCTGCGTAATGTTTCACACAATGGAAGGAGAGTCCACTCCAATATTCACAGGACAGAAAAAAGTAATTCCGATTCCCCTTCAAACAGGAAGCAATAACCGACTGTACTCCTTGCATCATGTGTTTATTTCCTGAGGTTAAAGCAGAGGATCAGGCAACCCTGATAGTGAAGACATGTCCATCATGACAAAGGTCAAATAAACTCTACACAACAAAGTGAACAAACTGGAACATCGATCTGCATTAAACGGACATGTGCAGAAGATTATTTTTTAATCAAACTAAAATATTTGAATGTAGACTGTGAATTTTTATGACTACACAAGTTTGTGATGTAACTTATATAACTAATAAAAGAAAGACATTTATTTGTCCTAGTTTTTATTTTTCGCCTTAAAGCAGGAATTTTATGAGGAAATAGTTTTGTAGACCAATCAGACTGAGGTTGTTTAGATTCACACAATCTTCCCAAATTTATCTGATTTTTCCAATCATTCTGATAATTTACCGTTTTTATAGTAGCGGCTAATTCATGCGGACTTTCTGTTAAGAGATGTTCATTTTGGCATTCACTAAATTTCAGGGGATTCGTTACCACGACGTAAAGTGAGCGTGTTTCTGGAGGTCTTGGAAAAACGCCCTCTTTCTTACAGCTAAGCTATTTTCGAAAACAAATAAACAACAAAAACTACGGTTAGGGTTAAGGTTAGGGTTAAGGTTAGATTACCAAATAGGCAACACCTGCCCAATGACACAATATCTGTTATGCTGTTCTGAAATCCCTGGAAATAAGTGCATCGCGTTTTTATTGTTTATGGAATGTTTCCGATCCCTTCTGACAAATTTCGGCTAGCAGCGTTTACATGTCTGTGGTTAGTCAGTTTTCAATAGTCACGGGATAGAAAATACTGACTGAAGAAGCTGATTTCATTATATAATTGTTACCGTTAAGTGAAATATTACGGAAACCAAAAAAATTCTTTAATTAAAACTACACCGCTGCTAAGAATTCAGAAGATGAAGCAATGAAATGATTTTATTTTCTAATTCCAGGAAAAACTTCACAAGCATCAGAGTCAAGGACCAGGCTGAGGTTTCGTGTGTGTGTGTGTGTGTGTGTGTGTGTGTGTGTGTTTTCAGCCCTGAAAATCTCATGTTCTGCCTTGAACCCATGTCTCTTTCTGTCTCTGTGGAGATTAAAGACCGTGTTGGATCGACAGACAGGTAATAAGTTTGCACGCTGGATGCTGGTGAGTTGAGTCTTCTCCAGGTCACACTGACCCACAATGCTACAGTACTGGGGGGGGATTTGGACGCTCAGAAACTTCCTGTAACACACAGAGTTACTGAACAAGCAGAAACGTCCTTGAGACGGTAAATCGATGACTGATGAATGGCCTGTGTTTTTAGATCACAAACAACCTTAAATTAACATCCACACTTAATGACCACGACCTGTCGCATGATGATCTCGATGATGTCTCTAGATCAATTTGATCATCACTGTTTGTTTCCTGCAGACTTTATAGCACACGAAAACACATAATGACCGCATTATTGTTCCTGCCTTATAGCTACGTTATTTTTACACAGAGTTGTTACTATAGAAATGTACAGAAATGTATTAGGAAATTTGAGAAAATTCGAGAAAATTCTGACCAATGAGAATGGAGAATTCAGCAGCACAGTGAATAAATGAATTTAGAAATGAGTCTATTTGCATTGACTCTGCCCCCAAAGTGCTTTTCACACACAAGTTTGTGTACAGAAGGGTTTTTTTTTGATGGCAGAAACCAGTGTTCAGTTGAACAGGAACACAACACGATCATGGACACGACTGCATCTAAAACAGGTATCAGATTCCTGTCTGTTCTGAAAACCACATCTTCTCTGCCAATCACATTACTACGGTACGTTTTCACGTCCCCGAGGAAGTCAGGCTTCTTTTTTTTATTTTTTTTTACACAGAAGTCGATTTCCATCCAGAGTGAAAATCAATACCTCAGGAGGGAAAACGCTCAGTAACAAAGCCGAAGCCTCTGCTTTCCTCGGCGCTGGAACTAATCCCCAAACATCCTGTTTGTCTGGACTGACGCAAGGTTTTTAATATCCGACACTATTGTTTGTTCTTATCTGTAGTCATGAATTTAATTCTTCTAATCTGTGTCAGGAAAAGTCCCGCTGGCTGCAGTGTAAAAATATCACACAGTTCTACTGTAGAGATAAAACAAAAACTTTGTTCTCTAAACATGTTCATATCTGTTTCATTATTCATTTCAAACAGATGGAAATTCTAACCAAATTCTATGTACAGCACAACTGAGCAGAGAAATGTTGGTTATTAGATATCTCAAAGGTGCTGATTAGTTTAATTCATTTAATTCTTAAGTAAATCAAGTGTGAAAACTGGGTAACTGGGTAACTGGGTAACTGGGTAACTGGTGGAAAACTAGTTTTAGATTCAGATGTGTGTTATTACTCATGCACAAACCAAAACTAGACAAACAGAAAAACACTGACTTACTCATGATGAGGAAACAGTTTCTTGTTGCTTGGTATAAAAATATAAAAATATATAAATATATTTTATTGATGAAATTCCGGGGGGGGGGGTGTGTGTGTGTGTGTGTGTGTGTGTGTGATAGTGGCTTAGTGGTTAGCACGTTTGCCTCACACCTCCAGGGTTGGGGTTCGATTCCCACCTCCGCCTTGTGTGTGTGGAGTTTGCATGTTCTCCCCGTGCCTTGGGGGTTTCCTCCGGGTACTCCGGTTTCCGCCCGATGACGCCTGAGATAGGCACAGGCTCCCCGTGACCCGAGAAGTTCGGATAAGCGGAAGGGAATGAGTGAGAGAGTGATGAAATTCCTCAAAGATTTGTTCTAGGACCTCTTTAGTTTTACTGAAACTCATCATAACTAAAACAAATTAAAGAGAATGAGACACGAGTTTCTTTAAAGTTTCCATCTTTTTCGTTAAAAACAAATAAATAAAAGTTAGATATTTCTGTCAAGACATAACCGATTGGCTCACTTCCACTTCCTGAATTCTCCTGATACCAATCCAGGCCAGATTTCACAACTCACGCTCACCTGACTTCCAACACACCTGTTACCTGTTTCACTCCTTCACTCTATCAGTCCATTTAAACCTCTCTTTCACACAGACCTTTTTTGTTTTGTTTTATTTTTATTTCTCTGTATTGTATTTGACATTTTATGTTTGAATGTTATTTTGTCATTTGAGTTGTTTGAACAGTCCTCACTGCTTCGGTGGTCCGAGACTCTGTAGATTTAATAATGATTCCTGAGTCTCGAGTTGAACTTTCAGCATGGTTTTAGATTCTGATCTCTGTTTTATCACAGAGGGAAGCAAAGTCTTTTTTTACGTCTCGGTTGTTTGTCCCTGGAAAGAAATATTTTAATGGTTTTCATTTCTAGGTCCTCTTTTATTTTTCTTACTGTTCAAATTCGCTCTCATAAAATATCATCAGAGAACATGAGACTGAACCACAACTAAACTTCTTCACCCACAATGTTGATTAGCTAAACATCCTAAATTAGGACTAGTTTTAGTGAGCAAACAGCCCCAGGAGAGACAGACGGCAACTTTTTCTTCCTCCTACACTCCTCCTCCTCCTCCTCCTCCTCTTCTCACTCAGGCCTTTTATTTTTCTCTCAGACCGGTGTTATTTGCAGTATTCTCTGTTGTTCTCTTGCTGTAACTATTCGTGGAATTAATTGCTACCTTTGCCAATTTTTAAGTATTTTTATTTCTTGGCTGTCGAACAGCACAACCATTAGAATGTTATTTTTGTTGCTTTTGTTTCTCATTAGAGAGTTTTGAGAGACAGAGATGTGTGGTACAGTATAGTACGCAGCTTTCTGACGAGTTTTTAGGTTTGTTTTTATTTTATTTTTATTTATATGCTTGTATCTTCTCACTGTAGCTCTATTGGAGCAGAGGCAAGAATATCATCATCATCATCATCATCATCATCATCATCATCATCAAGACGAGCTCTTTAACTTAACATCTGTTGCCTCAGACCTGCTGTCTCTGTGTGTGTGTGTGTGTGTGTGTGTGTGTGTGTGTGTGTGTGTGTGTGTGGCCAGCAAACACACTTCTCTATGCCCTGAAATAGCATTTCCATTCTTATTAATGTTTTACATGGCTGAACCGATGGCAAGCTCCACAGCACAAATATGAAGATTAGGATACGAGTGTGCGTGTGTGCGTGTGTGTGTGTGTGTATGTGTGTGTGTGCGCATGCCAGCAGCAGATTTAGCTGCGTTTAGAAAAGGCCGTGTTGAATAAAACAGGAGCGTGCGGCTGCTTATCTCCGTGCCACCGCCAGTCAAGAAACACATAGGCCTGTGTAAACAAAAGCGAGGTATCAGTGGGCCTCGAGATATTCAGAGAGGGAAAGAAATCAATTTCAGAAATGTGTTTCCTAGACTTCTAATGCGCTTCTGCTTCTTCTCGAGACAAAGGAAACAAAAAGCAGAGAGGAAGCAGTTTCTGAAACTCCTTGCAGGTCTGACACAAAAAAATGATGCATTGAAAAGATTTGGTTTTCGAGACAGACGTGATCTAATACTCTAAAATCCTGAAACTCAAACCTGCTGACGTTTTTTAATCAAATTACTGGAAGTTGAATGCGATCAGAGTTTAAAGCAGAGACGTTAACGTCCTCCGCTGCGTCCGGGGTCGATTTCTGATCGTCGGAGCTACGAGTTTGTGGTTACGGTTCTGCAGAGGAACCGTAGGATGAAAAATACAGTAAATATTAATATTCAAGTTCATTAAAAATAATAATAAAAAAATGCTTCATATTTCCCTGCAATAAATAAACTTTACAGTCTATATTTAAATTTTTTATATTTAAAGATTAATTTAGGCATTTTAATAAATAAACTGAACCTAAAATACAAGTGCATTAAAAGTAAATTAATAAAAAAATCATGAAATAAAGATAAAGGTCTTCCATAGAGCTGTTTATAAGCACAAAGTTGCATTAAAACTCGTAAACATAAATTTTAATACTTAAAAATCAGCTGAATTAAAACTAACCTAAATTTGATATCTTGTTTTTTTTTTGGGATAATAAAAACTCTAATTTTTACATAAAAGTTAAATTTCATACATGAATTTACAACTAACTAAATAAATAAAATTCCACTAATGGGCTGTGATTCTAATCATTTTTAACTATACGTCTTATATGCTCATTTAAAATAAAACACTAGTGGCGCGTTTATACGAGCAAAAAAAATTATTATTATTATTTTTTTTTAATAAATGAAGATTATGATGAAGGGAGATTGTGTTAAACGAGTGTTTATTGTGTGTAAGCTCTGTGTAAATGTATTGCTGTAACTATACAATATAAATGCCATTACAGATGGCAGAACTTTCTCTCTCTCTCTCACACACACACACACACACACACACACACACACACACACACACACACACACACACACACAAACACACACACAGACTCCTGGGAAAGGAGAGCTCCTGTGATACTGATAAATGTGTGTCGCTTTCACTTTATTCATCCTTCCTGGTCTTGACATCTGTATCAACCTTGAACCTGCTTCCATCCATCATCTGGCACAAAAGGAGGAAAGCAAGAAGGAAAAGAGAGAGGGGGTGCGGGTAGAGGAGTGGTAGTGAGGGATGAGGCTATAATTTAAGGCTAATGGATATTCTCGATGACTTTGGCCCCTGCTCCTGACTGCGGATGAGAAAATGACCTGTATGGGAGGAGGAGAATAAAGAACGACAGAAAGGAACGGATGAAGGAGACAGCGTTCCCATTTTTTTCCTCCTTTACCTTTTTTTGTTGCAATCTTTGGTAACGCAGCTTCATGTCACCTGATGCTCCAGAGCTCTGACCGGCACCAACACGGCTCCAAACGACGCTTCGACTTTCACGGAATTAATAAATTATATGTTTTGGTCATGTGACCATCTACAGAGCAGCTCACCTGGCCACGCCCCCTCCAACATCACTTGTAATAAAGGACAACACACACTATGTGTATTTAAATGAGGTGTTTGACCTTAGTCCATATACGAAAGACACGCCCCCTCTGATCTATACAGGTATCACATCCGGTCTGATTAGTATTTACGGTTGTTAAGGGCTTATGGTGACGTCCATCACCATGACATCCATCGCTGTTCTGTGAATTTTAATTCATTCTTTCTTATATGCAGACAGAAGGTGGTGGTGAATTTTTCATGGGAAATGATTGCAGCATTTTTGCATCATACGACACGTCCCCGCTCTTCCTGCGTTCCCTCGATATTAAACGCCACACATCAGTTACGCGGCAACAAGGAAAAAGGAATTTCTCACACACGGAAAATCTCTGTTGTGGCCAGAATGGCTTTAAAACATTCACGTGCTTGTTGTATGTACAAAAACACAGTGAATATAATACTCCTGGTGTATGGACAGCGTTGTCTGGAGCTCATTTGCATATTACAACACGATTGGCTGTTAGATGTCATGATGAAATCATATATAACCTGCAAAAAGGAACACATACAAACCAATGTTTGCAAAACAGCACGTATTTTGTGTTTCTTTGTATTAATGAGGTGTGTTTTATGTTAATAGATTAGCTTAGCAACTGCAGCATCATTTAACAAAACATGTGACTAAGTTAACTAGCGAATGTTCAGTATTAAAATTCTGGTTCTTCAAACTAATGCTTCCAAAAAGTGATTCATATTAGATTTATTTTTTTACCGCTAGCAGCATCACATATGCAAATCCGTCTCCTTGTTTACGATTGTACTAAATCAGAGCCGATAAAGGATCGATAAAGTTTAGTGTAAAGTGAATTTGACTATCAGGTGAAAGTTTAGCGCTTACGGTTTAATTACAGTAATGAAATCGTTATAACTCCAAATTTAGCGTTCCTTTGAACGTGCTGGTTTTATCAGACTAGAGAGAGAATTCTTCATCACTCACAGCTTGCTGAAGGAACAGAACTCCAGAGACTCATTAACGAGGAGGAAAGAAACTCAGGGGTAAAATGACTCACTGGAGGCAAGAAGGCAGACGTCAGACTTCCAGAGTGTGAAACTGCTCAGAGTCTGGGTCACATTTCACGCTCCATATTAGCAGGGAAAAAGTTAGCGATGGAGTTCAGGATAATTTTCGACTACTGGGAACACTGGGGAAAAAAGATGTTTATCTGTTTAGAGTTACAATGATTACTTACCTGCCTTTTCACTTCTGTTAGCATGCTAAAGTAAATGACCACAGACTAGCTATGGAATGCTAACATTGATTACTTCAAAATAGCTTTGGAATGCTAGCGTTAATTACTTCAGACTACAGTAGCTACAGAATGCTAATGTAAATTGCTTCAGTCTAACTACAGAATGCTAAAGTTTATTACTTCAGACTAGCTACAGAATGCTAATGTAAATTACTTTAGTCTAACTACAGAATGCTAAAGTTGATTACTTCAGACTAGCTACAGAACACTAATGTAAATTACTTCAGTCTAACTACAGAATGCTAAAGTTGATTACTTCAGACTAGCTACAGAACACTAATGTAAATTACTTTAGGCTAACTAGAGAACACTAATGTTGATTACTTCAGACTAGCTACAGAATGCTAATGTAAATTACTTTAGTCTAACTACAGAACGCTAACAACTTATGTTAGCAGAGGTCTGAACAGTTCTTCAGCAGTTCTTGGCTTTAATTTGCACATGAATCTTCTAGCAGTTTGTTTGTGATGAAGCGCTGGCATCAGGCGTCTCACTCCAATCTGAGGTGATGATGTGCTGCTTCTGCTCGATGGAGTTTTCACTGCACTATTGTTAGCTTGTGAGGTGACAGAGTGCTGGATGAAGAGACGCTCTCAAAGCCTCCATGTTTTAGAAGTCTATAAATAAACACCCCCTGTGTGAATACTGTTCAGTGTGGAACTGTCAGTACTGATGGACTTCTGTTCCATCACTAACTACGAGTCGATGATGATGATGTAATAGCAGTATTGTGATAGGTGATGCCACCATCATGGATGTCAACACTAATTGTTTCATGTATTGTACAAATCCCCTAACGCATTGTGACATGTTAATTCTGTCCTTCTGCCTGTCCCTAATTTGCATAATGAGTGATTACAGCCAATAAGAGAGAGAGAGAGAGAGAGAGAGAGAGAGAGAGAGAGAGAGAGAGAGAAAGTGATCTTTACTGCTTTATGATACAAATCTGGATGTGTTTTATATAGATTCTGAGACACACTGAATTTAGTCCAGTGGAAATATTTAGCCACATGCTGTTGAGACGTTTTTGTTTAATTTGTTTATCGTTATTTAATGTTATCATATTTATTTATTATTATTACTCACTCGATTCCATACCCAGATGTTCTGCTGAAGCTGATAATAAAACTTTATTCTATTTTTTTTTCTTTCTTTAAACACAAAGATTAGATAATCCTCTGTGGATCGTCTGTACACCAGGGTGTGTGTGTGTGTGTGTGTGTGTGTGTGTGTGTGTGTGTGAAGGGCTAGTCAGATTTAAGTTAAACATCAGCCAATTATGTGTGTTCCTGTGTGTGTTTGTGTTTGTGTGTGCGTGTGTGTGTGTGTGTGTGTCATTGCCACAGGCGGAGAGTGCAGATGGTAAACAAACACAGCACACGAAGGAAATTCGTGTTTCTGTCATATTACACAGCCGTGTTCTTCCACTATGGCTCTCTGTCTGTTTTTCTCTCTCTCCCTCTCTCTCTCTCTCTGTCTGTTTCTCCTTCATGTCCAACTTAAACACTATTTCAGCAGAGAGGGTGACACAGACAGATGGATGAAGAAAGAGAGAGAGAGAAAGACAAACATACAGAGAGAGGGGGACAGAAAAACGAAGAGAGAAAGAGTGAGAGAGTTATATTCAGAGAGAGACAAAGCAGTCAGGTGGAGAGAGGGACGGACAAATGGAGAGAGAGAGACAGAAAAACAGAAAGAGAGAGAGAGACAGTCAAAAAGACAGACGGAGAATTTCAGCGCATTAATCAGAAAACGCTGAATAGAAAGAAAATAAACAACTTTAAGTATGTATGTCAAATAAAATCACAATTTATACATCAGGGGTTTTTTTTATATATAAATTAAGTTCTTGTCCTTTGCTCTGGGATTTTTTTTAAAGCAACATAATTCTTTCTTTCTTTCTTTCTTTCTTTCTTTCTTTCTTTCTTTCTTTCTTTCTTTCTTTCTTTCTTTCTTTCTTTCTTTCACATTAATAAACACCTCCAGTGAGTCACCTCCAGTGACTGGTTTAGTATCAGACTTCATCTGTTTTCTTCTAAAACTCTCTCTCACTACTGAATTGCTGACGCAGCTCCACTTCTCCGGCGGCGTGTAAACATAAGCTCATCTATAATGCATTTCAGTGTGCAGATCCTTCTAAAAATCATTCCTATCTCCATTCTTATGAGGTTGCACTTCCACAAACACTCCCTTCTTCCACCCAAACCAATAAAAAGGCAGTTATTCGAGCGCTAGCTCAGCTCTGCGCTGTGGCTCTCTTGACGCTCGTCCTGCACTGATTCACACAGAGATTTCTTCTCTCGAGCTCCTAATGTTGCTCTGTGTGTGAAGATCTCCTGCAGAGAAACAGGCCGTGATTTCAGCTCACGTGTTCCAGATAGTCAGAATGTCTCCGTGTCCTCCTGTAGGCCCCTGCGGCTTCTGCGGTGTTAATAAGGAGAGAGCTCACGCTGTTTGAGGGTTGGCAGTATCAGTGTTAGTGAGCAGTGTGTGTAACACCCTCAGAGCTGATACACACTCACCATGCTGAGCTGGGCAGCTTTAATGTGTGTGTGTGTGTGTGTGTGTGTGTGTGGTGTACACCTGCACCTTCTGACCAACGTGGTGTCTTTACATGACTAAAAAGATAAAGGAGGTGAGTTTGGATCACTGACTGTTTTAAAACAGAAGGCTAGTTGAAGCTGTCAGTAAAATAATAAACCTCTAAACCTCGTTGCTCTCTGGGTAAAAAATAACACCGCTGTCTAACAAACCAAAAGGAGACGTGATGTGCTGGTGACTCATCGCTCTGAGCCGGAGGCCGCATTCACCGTTCTCCCTGTATTTCACCATTCAAACACTCAGTTCCTGTTTTTATTATTAATCCGAGAGTCCGGAGTCAAAAGTACAATCTACTGTATTGATAGACAATATGGGAAAACGAACCTCAGCGTCTTTGTAAATATAAACAAGTACAGGAACCCAGGACAAGATCACACGCTAGGAAAACAAACCGATGATAAGAAGAATAAAGGCTCGGAGTTACATGATGCGTTCAGCAAGACTCCGCACAGAGGAACGGAAATACGTAGAACAGGCGCACACATGAGGAAAACAAACGATTCGCCTAATGAGACAAGACCGAAGACAGAAGAGAAACCAAACAAATGTTCATGAAAAACAAGAAAAATTAAGATTAGCAGCGATCTCTGCTCAGATTTTAACTCTGAGGTGAAACAAGAAAGAAAAAGTGCAGAAGAAATACACGAGCTTCTGTGATGCGACACTAAAATGAAAATTTCTACTCTTTCTGAGATTTCTACCGTCCAAACCATTCAAAACCGCAGCGGATCGTTTCCACCTGCTTTCCTGATGTTAACCAGCTGAAACTCAAACTGTTTCTGGAATCATCTACGTACAGATCCAGACTATAAAGACGCTTTGTTGTTTTGACCCCAACTAAAGGTCAACAGCCCAGTGTTTGATTAACCACATCGTCTCTGCTGGAGATGAATAGTCTGAAACGTCAGAGTAGCTCTTCACCGAGCCGTAATTATCCGTCTGTATTCTACACTGATGACAACAGGACAAAAAAAATCTGGGGTTTGACCTGAATTAAGGCTTAAAGGAGCTAATTGTTGAAGGAGGTCAAGCATGTGTACAGACTCTGAGAAACATCTTCTGTCTTTTCCTGTTTGTGTTTAATCTGTTTTGAGGAAGAAATAAAAAAGCGATCCCGTCTTACTTCCACAGTCTGATATCCATAGTGGAGGAAATATTTCTCAGATTGTGTAAATGTCGTGGATTTTATAGATTATTTATGAGTTAATCTGTGACGATCCTCCTCCTGGAGCTACTAAACGCCTTGTCCTTCTAATCTATTCTCATTAAGACTCATTAATCTGTCTACAAATCCTCTTTCACTTAGCCTAGCATTGATTTTTCTATTTTTTTCTTCCACGCTTTCCTTTTTTACCGGAACTATCGACGACCTTTACTGTACTGTATATACGACCGTTTATTTACTGTGTGAGCGACTTTATGAAGAAGAATGAAGCTTGAAAGGCAGCACTTATTACCTTGCTATGCTAATCTACGCTGGTAACAAGGCAAAATGGAAACAAAGCACAGGGAAATCAAACAACCATGTCGCACACAGATCGGCTTGTTATTGTAATCTTTTCTTTCTTGTTAACTAGCAGATCGTGATGACGGCTCGAAAATATATAAGTGCAAAATGTGGTTTTTATATATTTCGAAGCTGGCTTCTGCTTCTCGTCATTCATTATGTAAAATTTAGACAGAACATTAAGGGCTTGTTAAAATTCACTTTCTCCCACACACTCTCTCTCTCTCTCTCTCTCTCTCTCTCTCTCTCTCTCTCATTTTCACTTGAAATACAACACACTTTTCTGGAATGGTATCCATAACAGTAATAAATACTTCTGTGCACACTTCTTCTCACTCGTCTACTCTGGCTTCGTTCATTAGATCAGCAAACACGAGGGAAAAAATGAAAAAAATTCCCCTCCTCCTCCTCACTCAAGAAATGTTAGCGCTAATCACAGCTGGAATGGAGTCTGAGTGATGGATTTGAACAATGTGTAATCTGGACTGGTCTCAGCACACAAAGAACGCTTAACGAGGAGAGAGAGAGAGAGAGAGAGAGAGAGAGAGAGAGAGAGAGAGAGAGAGAGAGAGAGAGAGAGAGAATCGTTTATTCTTTAAGTCTTGCCATTCTCTATATGTTTTGAACATTTTCTCATTGTTTCTCATTTTAGTTTCCTTCTCACTTGTGTTTCAGGAAAAAAAAAACACTTAGTGTGAAACTTTTCAGGAGTGTAAACAATCTCTCAGATCTGAGCAGTAATTTATACTCATCAGTGTTATATCTGTAAACCTGACCTTCTGTTTCTCTCTCTCTCTCTCTCTCTCTCTCTCTCTCTCTCTCTCTGACACACACTCTCTTTGTCTTTCTCACTCTCACACTCTCTCGCTCTCTCTCTCACTCTCTCTCTCTCGCTCTCTCTCACACACACACACACACACTCTCTCTGTCTTTCTCTCTCTCACACTTTCTCTCTCTCTGTCTCTCTGTCTCTCTCTCTCTCTCTAACTACTCCACTGTCTGTGTCACAGTGTCTGTCTCCATATTTTCTCTCTCATCCTTTAACCTCGGCTTAAATCGTCAGTCTTCTCTTGACACTTGACTCCATCGTCCTCTCTCGTCTCATCAGCTTCCTTTTTTTTTTCTCATCTCTGTCCTGTATAACAAAGCTATCGCAGCTAACCAGAGCCACCTCCTGACAGAAACCTGACATACCATATTAAGGATATAATCTTCAGTTAAATAAAACATGTTTCTGCTGAGCCTTAGACAGAATTGTTACAGTTAAAACGTGAAAGAAGGAAAGCACTGAGTGTGAGACGTTTATGTGAAATTAACCATTGTTGCAGGTTCCTGAGCACCGAGACACTGATGCTTGTAGCTCCAGCGCTTGGATTCTAAACTATGGTGTAAAGAGGGATTTAAATTTCATTTTCTTCTTCATATCTTCTCAGGGAGTTTTCCTCACCACCGTCACCTCTGACTCACTCACTCCTGATAATCTGAACAATTTTTTATTTACATCCCGAATGACTTGAACACATTAACGCCTTTAAAATGTTTGGAACATTCCACACATGGTGACTGCTTTACCTCAGACACTGGAGACTCCTGTTATATTTAGAGTATGTTGCAGTAGCGCATTAATTTAAATCTGTATAAATATAAACTTGTTATTGTAAATCACTCAACATATTCTGACCAATCAGAAGCCAGAACCCAACACTGTTGACTCAATGATATTTTATTTTAACACGATGGCTCGAGACCTCATGCTGATGTGTGTGGTTAAAGGAGATAAACATAGACGTTATTGCATGCAGAAAGTTTGTTTATTTTTTTTTATTTATTTGTTATTCATACAGTCAATCATACAACAGTTAAAATGCTCCTGCTGACCTGAATCTTGCAATTTACTTCTATAGGAAATTCTTTTATTTAACTAAATTTTAGGTCATTTTTAGACACACAGATGAAACAGGAAGCAGGATTTGACTGCAAAATTACGGCAGGTTTTAGAAAAGTCCTGAACTATTCATTCATTCATTTTCTACCGCTTATCCGAACTTCTCGGGTCACGGGGAGCCTGTGTCTATCTCAGGTGTCATCGGGCATCGAGGCAGGATACACCCTGGACGGAGTGCCAACCCATCACAGGGCACACACACACTCTCATTCACTCACACACACACACACTACGGACAATTTTCCAGAGATGCCAATCAACCTACCATGCATGTCTTTGGACCGGGGGAGGAAACCGGAGTACCCGGAGGAAACCCCCGAGGCACGGGGAGAACATGCAAACTCCACACACACAAGGCAGAGGTGGGAATAGAACCCCCAACCCTGGAGGTGTGAGGCGAACATGCTAACCACTAAGCCACCGTGTCCCCTTCCTGAACGACATAATTTTTAATCATTTAAACATTGTAGGTGATTACAGGAGATTGTTGTGGAACTTGGTTGTAGGCAGGAGTTTGGATCAACTGTTGAGTCATCGGTTGTTGTTGTGTATACATCACCTCTGTAATCACCTCTGTAATCACCTCTGTAATCACCTCTGTAATCACCTGCTGTGAATATTTTGGCTGTAACAAAAAGATTCAGCACACACACACACACACACACACACACACACACACACACACACACACACACACACACACACACACACACAATTCACAACTTTACATTTTATATATGTGACTTGAATCTAAGGATCACAGAAATATTTAACGTTTGAGTTTCTCATATTCAGAATATCGTCTTATTCAGATGTGTGTGTTGATTTCATTACTATTTTAATTATTCAGCAGAATGTTAGAATGTTCATTAAACAGAATTTTGTGCTTTCCAAAGTAACTGAGATATGCCTCTCTTTATTTATTTATTTATTTATTTATTTATTTATTTATTTATTTATTTATTTATTAGCAAAAATTAAGTAATTTTCAAATACCATCTTAATAAGCACTTAAATGTGTAGTACGGTCTAATGAGGATGAAATGAACTAGAGCCCTTTTTTAAACATGCTAGAATGAGATTTGTTTGCGTAATTTATTGAAGAGCTGTTTTAAAAACAACATGCAGCAGTAGCCAGAGTCAATGAATTTAGACTCATTTGCATCTGCCGTGTGATTTATGATAACATTTCTTCTTTAAATGATGACTGAGGCGTTTTTTTCTTGATGTACATTTCCACAGACGGGTTTCAGTTTGGAGTTTCAGTTTTACTCTAGAAACCACACTCTGTTCCTATGTTCTAGGTCTAGTCTGTGTTTAGGGCCTCAGTCTGTGTGAACATGATAGAATAAAAATATCAGAAACAGACTCACTGTAGTTGTGGAGCAGCAGGTAGCTTCACAAGCGACAGCACAATTGCAGATAGAAATGATGAGCTCGAGCACTTCGAAAACCAACAACACTCCATAGATTCCATACCACTGACCCAAACAAACAGACAAACCATCAAATGAGTGAATAAATATAAAAAGTAAGCAGTTTTCTAACATGCAAATATATAATCTGTTTAATAATAATAGTTTTCTTCCATACTGTGACAGCTCTAAATATTAAAAGAAATATTCATGGCATGAAATTACACTCAGCTTTAAAAATGTTGTAAAGAGGAAACTATTTATTTATTTATTTATTTATTTATTTATTTATTTATTTATAAATATATTAATTCATTATTTAATTTACTAATTGTATCTTAATACAAAAGAGATGGCTGGAAATGTAAGAGCTAATAATAAAAAAAAAAATCAAGTGATTTGGGGACAAGTAGAATGAGATACAAACCATTGTTTGAACATGCTGCTGACATCTGGATGAGGAATAGCCATGAGAGAAGTCATTTTCACACCAGTTAAATGAAAAGTCCACTAAGAAGAGAATGATAAAGACACCTGCAACCACAGCACTGAACATGTTCATTTCCAACGAGGCTTTCACCTAAAGAGGAAACAGGAAACAGTATCGTCTAACAGAATAGATACTGTACAGGAAACTCTGGATCCTGATTGGTCTGATAAGAAGAGGTTGAGAAGTTGTCTAGAGCTGCTCCGACACTGGTGCAGACGGTTTCTATTAATGCATTTTACTTTATAGGGCATAATTTCTATGGTAAAACCTCTGACCTTTAAACGGGTCAGAGGTCAATCCAGATCTTTTATTTCTCTGGATCTTTTAATTTCAAATAAAACATGATTTTAAGTGAAATGTTTGTGCTTAGGTATGTTAATAAGATGTAACGCAGCTCGTCAGAACATTTCACTGTTATGTTTCATCTGAAATTCAAATTAAACTGAAATCCACACAATCATGATATTCATTTTAAATGTGTAAATTAATCCTTGTTAAACATAAAATGAAATTATACATTGATTAAAAAAACATTTTTGCCAAGTTTGCTTATATGTATAAGCGTTAAATATATAAAGGACTTGTCAGGAAGTGGTTTATGTTATCCTAAGGCTACGCTATGAGCAGTCTGCTACAACCACTGTGCAGTTCCACATCCGTTCTTTCTCACTCAACAACAATCAATGTTTCTGAACTGGATGTTTCCTTTCTTTCCACTGCTTTACAACCACACGAACACAGTGATAGATGTTTTACTGGAAAATTAAAAACAGTAGGTAAAGAAATTATTAGTAAGCCGTGTTTACATACCATGCATGGATTATTCCTTTTGGCTATAGCGATTGATAAAGCACCACAACTAACGAACTGTTTAAAAAAAAGAAACATGATTATTTATCAAGTTCAAGTGAAGGTTATCAGCTTGTATCACTGTTCAACTCTTAAACCTTCCTCTATTATCTAGAGTCATAACCAGAATTGTATTACAACAAACTGTATTGAAGTAAAGTTTAACTTTATAGGTTATTTGCTCTCTACAGAAACTAGCCCGTATTACTGAAGCATGGTGGCGGTAGCATATTGTTAAGTATCAGTTTTTGTACATTGTTTGGAGTAACAGTGGAAAAACATAATTTTTTTAAATGTGAAAAATAAATGAATACGTTAAAAAAATCCATTAGAGAAGAAACCACGAGACCGAAGTTACGTTTCAGCTCAATGCTACCAGCACCGTGGTTCAGTATTATGGGCTGCTTGAATATAAATCTGTAAATCTAATTCACGTCTGTGTTCCTCAGTAATGTGTTAACTTACGACCAGAGATCCACACAAAGTGATACCACTGACGACCATGGGTGTGACCACCAACGAGGTTAAAACAATACCGAGCAAGAAAGTCAAGCTTCCGATTATGATCTGCACAGTCTGTGGAGAAAAAGAGCGAACGAGATTAAAACCTGGAACAATCTGAAATGTTTCTGCACACTGCTGCTCTATGAAGACGTGTGAAGATGGTATTTTACCCCCAGTGCTTTGGGCTTGCCTTTCAGAAAAGCTGCTAATTGGAAGAGTCGGGAACGAGCAGGAGCCATTACAGGGGTCATGATGACGAGGCGTCGACAGATTTTCTAGCCAGTAGAACAACAAAATAAGTAATAGATTTTTTTTGTAATAGTTTTGAATTGACAATATATTCGTTATAATATTCAATTCAATTCCTTTGTAAACCGCTTGTAACAATTCACATTGTCACAAAGCAGAATTATAGAAGTATAGAAACTCAACAAAATTCAAAATAAGAATAAAACTAAATAAATAAATATATATAATTGCACACATGGTTATGGTCATGGTCAAAATGGTCATGTTGTTATTTTAACTGGAAATTAAAATAAATAAATTCTAAAATAAATTCTTATAAATTGTCTCTATTGAACTTGAGCAGTTGATTTCTTTCCGTACTGTACGTCCTCTCACTAAATCGTCTCTTAACACAATAGAAGGAGTTTAGTTTGATCATCTAGAGTTTAGTTTGATCATCTAACATTAATCTGTGTTTTTTTTTCTGTAGGTGAAATAACTCTATGATATAAACAACAACAACATAACCATAGACACAAGTGTTTACCTGATGAAGGAAGGTCCTAGTTCTCTCCCGCTTGGCTGCGTTTGGCTTGTGAGCGAGTAGAAGTTTGTAGAATATTTCTTTACTTCCTAGACCATGTGTGTGAGGTTGACTGGGGGTGAACCAGGCTGAAACCCATCAGCACAAAATCTGTGTGGTTAATAAATGTGAAAAAAATATAGGTATTAAATTATTTGAAATCCAGGACTTAAATTTCTACAAGTTAAAAGTTGACTATAATTTCGTTAACCTGTTCAACTCTAGGCCTTTTTTTAGCCTCATGCTTGAAAATGACATGATTTAAATTGAGGCTCTTTTGCTTGCCACTTTCACTGCTAGTGCGAAGTTTCTGCATTTATTGCCTACGCAATTATTCTGTCTGTACATTTAGCTGCTTGCTGTTGGAATTTTGTTTTGTTTAGGTGGACATGGTCTCTGTAGTCTGAGTCTAGTCCCACGTCCCGGGGCGCTACACTTCTCATGTGATCAGGTGATGTGTGTAATGTTTATTAAACTACTTTCATTAATTCCTTTGGCTTCATTCATTTGGTTCTGCTATAAGTTTGTTAGAGTTTGTCAGGTATTGAAAGTAGTTTTAAGACACAAAAAGTTTAAAGTTAACAACAAACCCTAAAGTTTCACAGCAGTTTAAGCTTGTGATGTGATTAGATGGTTGTTTGTGGTTTCCTGATGCTTCAGCATGAGCAGGCCGTGTGGAACAATGTGGTTCTCCGGCTTATGGTTTTTCTTATTTTAGAAAAATAAGAAAAAAAACCAAGAGCATCGTAATGATATGAGTGAAAAAGACAAGACTTTATATTTTAATGCTGTTCAAATAATCCTCAGTGGCTTGATGTTTCTCTGAAGGCTCATTCCTTTATTGGGTTTATTTATTAATAAAACTGTATTTTGGGAGAAAGATCAAGCCTGATACATTACTCTTGAAGCTTGAGCTTTCTCACTGTACCTGTGTACGCATCCTTGTGAAGGAGCTGTTACTTTGGAAACAGTAACAATTGCGTTAATATAACTCTGAACTTCATATTAAATTAATGAACTCTTCGGACCAATCAGGATCCAGAATTGGACGGCATTGTGCTGTAGATGGGTATCGTGCAGATGTGTCTGAGGATCTCTGAGAAGATCATTAACAGTGAAGTGTGATGGTGTTATTACACAGTGGGACCACGTGCAAAGTTTATTGTTAATCAGACAGGTTACAATCAGACACACTCACAGAATCGGACCATACATACGAAACAAAATAATTAAAGACAAGACTTCTGGATTATTTGAGTAGCTCTGCTGTCATCATTTTTCAGAAGCAATGCTTCACAGCTAACTCTAATAGACGTGAGGTTCAGCGTGAAGCATAAACAGTACAGAACTACACCATGATTAAAATTCAAATGTTGTAGGATTGGGTTGTAGTACGTAGGATTGTACATTGGCGGTGGATTCGTTGGCTGTTGAATCATTGGCTGTTGAAACGTCAGCTGTTGAATGGTGGGTTGTGGATTCATCGGCTGTGGGATCAACGGTTGTAAATACTGTATCGGCTGTAACAGAAATATTTAATAAAGAAGTAGTCGTAGATCAGGATAAAAATAGAATTGACTGTTTACTCAGGTTGACTTTAATAAGCATTTATGGGTTAAGTTCAGGGTCTGTGATTTTAGCCCAAAAGTTCCGTCCATATGAAACCAGCTAAAGATTGCAGAGCTCTTTAAGTTCTCTCATGATGCTTTTGCTGTTCTCTCTGTGTGATTTCTTATGTAGAAAACATTCTAAAGGACAATCTGACTTTTCTCAGTGAGTGCCATTTAATTGCACTAACACTCTACTAATGCAGCCTATCTCATTTAGTTGTGTTAATGCTGTGTCTGATCTAATGCCCTGAGTGTGTAAGAAGAAAATGTGTGTCAGATCAATGAGTAAATCAGAAATGAAGATGTGTCACAGAGACATCAGGTCCTTCTCTCACGCACCAGCATTCACATTCCCCTGAGTACTAATCAGCAGCACCTGCTCCGCATTCATCACTCAACACACCCTATATAAGCCACTCTCAGTCACTCAGTCTTTGTCTGGTCTCATATGTACTAACATGATTTTTCCTCGCAGTCAAGCTCCAGACTCCCGTTTGTCTCACACCAATTGGCTTTCCTTCCTTCTCCCTCAGTGCGATTGCATTACATGTGTTCACGGATTTCAATAAACATCACTTTGGTTTTGCTTACCCTGGCCCATGTCGTATGTATCATTACAGAAGACCAGACCTATACCGGAAGCATGATGAACGTTCCAGCGTCGGATCCCATTTGCGAATTGGTGGATCTTCTTTGCTCATCGCTACAATCCAGCGACATCACACCAGTCATAACACCGTCTTCTTCTGCGACCGTAGTCGCATCTCCCATGGCCAGCCCGGTGCCCTACTCTGGTTCGGCAGAGAATTGCAACGGATTTCTGCTTCAGTGTTGTAGTGTCGTGTACCAGTCATTTTAGATTTCATGTCCCAGGCACCCTAAATTTCAACATCTACTCCTCAATTAACCGATGAGCAACCCAGTTCTCATTCTTATAACCCTTTTTGTAATGTGTTTCTTCTTTTAAGGCTTGCCTGACTTAAAATTATTTGCTCCTTAATTTCCTGACAAGGGTGTATTTTATTCATGTGTCAGAAAACAACATTGTATTTTAAAATCCGTTATACTCTATCATCATATCTTACTGATCATGGCATGTTAATGTATACCTGTTTTAGTGCCGTATGCCCCTTTAAGGTCTGATGTCAGAATGTATACGAAGCTATCGTTTTCTTTTTACTTCCCTAATGAAAGTGCATCTTGTTCATGTTTCATTTTTGTTTCTTTGCCTTTATCTTTGCCTTGATTAATGATCTATGTATGTAATGTACCGCTGCCTTCATACCGTCATTACCCTTCATGTTTAGTATCCAAATGACCACAAAATTATCGGTTACTCATTTTTCAAGCACTGCTGTATTTTATTTGAGCACGAAAGGCGCCATACCATCTTAATACACCCTGGATCAAACTTTAAAGTCATCTAAAAGTTTGATAGCTAAACCACGCCCACAGACACCTGAAACAAAGGGAGTTTTTCCCTTCAAAATCCTGACCGAAGTATTGGTCATCTTCCCAAAGATGGGTGGAGTTCGTGACCTTTAAATTGTCACAAACACCACTAATCCGTGGTCAGACTTCAGGAACAGCTTCAAGATGACTCCATCTTCCTTCAAAGAAGTTCCAGCAAGCTTCACTTCCAAGAACGACAACTGCTCTGACCTTCAGGAGAACTTGGAAGAACGTCTGACCCCACCCTAACTGACTTTTCAGAGATTTCTCTGTTGCATCCGGACTCTTGTTCAGTAAGCCAATGCAAGTAACCGTTTCCTCTACCAACCAATTTAGATGCGTAATTTTAAGTAGGAATCTTTCATTGAATCTTAAGGTGAATTTAAGTTTCTGTGACGATTTCCCAGTTAGGGTGTGATTTAATTTTGAAGTCTAAGCTTGCCATTCCTTTCCTTCCTTTCTCTAGTTTCTTCTTTCCAGTCTCTTCCTCCCTTTCCCCAATTTTAATTTCTTTAGTTTTATTTTATTTTCATTTCCATTTTCCCTATTTCTTTTGTTTGTTTGTGTAGTTAGTTTTATGTTGTGTTTGTCTCATTCATTAAATGTCATAATTTTGAGCCACAGGTGATTTGTCTCTGAGTATCGCTCACAAATTAAGGTACCTGCAATATCTGGTCTGAACTACATGCTCTATTAAGTTAATTTAATTTAAATTATGGTATACAGTAAGAGAAGAGCGAATCTTTCTTGGCCGGGAAGATACCGCCTTCATAGAATTAATAAAGGTTACACGGCCTGTTCGCCGGACGAACAGACAAAATAAGCGCAATGTTAATTCCAGTACCGTTAATTTCAACTTAGGTTAAAATATTTGGAAGTCACTATAACACGTTTTAGTTGCTTATAAATATTTACCTTGCTTCGTGAGCCAAAATCGCTACAGTGTTCTTTATTGTTCGAGATGCAACCTCAACAATATCCCACCAAGCGCCCTAAAATAACCTTCATCATCTCACATCTCTGAGGAAAGGCTCTCCAATGGGCAGATTCTTTGTGGCAACAGAACTCCCAGTTGGTACAGTCATATGCTTTATTTATCTCTCATTTATGATGATCAAATGGGATTGGAAAGATTCATTCAACTGTCCATTCACACGGATCATCGCTGACTATGGTGTCTAACAACAGAAGGTTCTCCACCCAGATCTCCCAGCTGACCAGTGTTTGCTCCTCAAGAACCCACACCCATGCAGGTGGATTCCATGCATCTCTTACTGTCAGAACGTCAACGGAGAATTGATCAGGGATTGTGTCTGTACCGTGGAGCTTTGGAGCATACTGTCATCTCATGCCCCATTCGCCCACCACGACACCCGGTGAGTGTTATCCAGTCTGAACCATCCCTTCATTCACCCTTACAAACTCAATTGTTGATATCTTTTCATTTCCTCGAACCTATGTAACGCCCTTCAGAACCCCAAGACCAGAGTTCCGAAGGCATTCCAAGCCCACTCCATCACAGGCAAACCACTAAACAGATCCAACATCCAACACAGTGCAAGACCTGTGACGTCGCCAGTGGGAGCGCTGCATGTGGAGGACATCACCTTTCTGGTTTTGGGGAATTCCACCTCAGATGTCATCCATGGCTTATACAACACCACCCGGAGCTCTCTTGGGAAACCGGTGAGGTGAAGAGATGGAGTTCTCACTGTTTGTCGACCTGTTTCCCTCAACTGCCTTTGCTAAATAGGCCATCAACATCCAGAGTAGGAGTATGTACCACTTCCATTGAAAGCCCTCACCAGAATATCCCCTCCAAGGTCCTGGTCCAATCTGAGGAGTTTGCCGATGTATTTTGTCCCAAGAGAGCTTCGCAGCTACCGCCTCATAGGCCATGGGATTGCACGATTGATCTCTTACAGGGTGAACCAGTGCCCATGGGAAGGATCTACCCACTCTCTATTAACGAACAAGAAGCCATGGAGGAGTACATTCAAGAGGCTCTTGCACAAGGCTACATCCATTCCCTCTACCTCTCCTGCTGCGTCCATTTTCTTCTTTGTAGCTAAGAAGGACATAGGCCTCCGACCCTGTATTGACTACCGATCACTCAATAGTATCACCACCAAGTTCCGCTACCCTCTCCCACTCGTCTCTGTGGCCCTGGAACAATTACGTGGTTGCAGAATCTTCACTAAGCTTCACTAAGAAGTGCGTACAACCTGATCAGAATCCGTTCAGGGGATGAGTGGAAGACAGCGTTCGTGACTACGACAGGCCACTACGAATATTTAGTGATGCCGTATGGCTTAGTGAACGTGCCATCTGTCTTTCAGGACTTTATGCTCCGGGACTTCCGGAACCAGTTCGTGATTGTCTATATTGATGATATCCTCATCTTTTCCAAATCTATATCAGAACATATTCAACACGTCACGGAAAGCTCCGGGAACACCAGTTATACCTCAAAGCCGAAAAGTGTGAGTTCCACACAGGAGAAGGTAAAAGCGGTTCAGAACTGGCCCATTCCCAACGCCATCAAGGAGCTTCAACGCTTTCTGGGATTTGCGACAGACGGTTTATCACCAACTTCAGCCTCATAGTCACACCCCTCACCTCACTCCTCCGGGGCAAACCAAAATCACTGAGCTGGTCTCCCTTGGCTACAAAGGCATTCGGAGAGCTGAAAGAAGCCTTCACCCAAGCTCCAGTCCTCATTCATCCCAATCCACAACTTCCCTTCACCATAGAGGTTGACGCCTCCACTACAGGTGGAGTTCAGGCACAGTTCTTTCACAATCTCACAGTTAAACCCAGGTACTCCATCCATGCACTTTCTTCTCCCACAAGTTCACCCTCGGCAGAGTTTAATTATGACATAGGCAACCGCGAACTCCTAGCCATCAAACTTGATCTAGAAGAATGGAGACACTGGTTAAAGGGTGCCAAATCCCCATTTACAGTTTTCACAGATCACAAGAATCTACTATATCTCCGAGACGCTAAAAGGTTGAACCCTCCTCAAGCTCGATGGGCCCTGTTCTTCACTTGCTTCAACTTTACCAGCACCTACCATCCAGGAGTGAAGAACAAGAAAGCTGATGCATTATTCTGCATCCACATGCTTGAGGAGGAATCTGACCAACCAGAGACCATCCTTCCATGCTCCATGATCGTCAGCCCAATTCAGTGGACACCTGAAGGAGAAAATACTGTCCATCCACCACCGGAATTTCCAACCAATGTTCAGTTTATTCCTTCATCTCAACACATGCCCCTCATCAACCAAGTACATACCTCAGTTGGCACTGGTCACCCAGGCATTAGTCGAACCCTCTCATACCTCCAGGGGAAGTTTTGGTGGCCCGAAATGGCCCAAGATGTCAGGAGGTTCGGTTTAGGATGCTCAGTCTCATTTATGTAATGAGGTGAGCCAGCCAGGAGGTAGTGGTGTGATACCGATCATAGGCATTGAGACTATGATCGGTATCACACCACTACCTCCTGGCTGGCTCTTCCATTACATAAAAGTGGCGAGCCAGCCAAATGGTAGTGGTGTGATACTGATCATAGGCATTGAGACTTTAAAACCCCAGTTTGGTGACCAGACAAATTAACACATTGCTAACATGGATGCTGTTGCTCAGGAAGGTATAAAAATCCCAAACAGTTAGTGGGGTAAATGAAAGCACAGGTGATAAAGACCTGATACATTTCCTAGAAGAACATGGTACCATTGTTAGTCAATTAAGATTGATGATACTGAATCAGAATTCCATGAAAATCTAGTCATTGGTCATGCTTTACAATCTCTAGAGTCCATGTTACTGCATACGTATCAGGTGACTAGTGATGCAAATGTTACTTAAACAATAAGGTCTCTAGCCAGTGTTTACACTCAACATGGGGGAGGGGGAGGGGGTTACAGCTACGGGTTTACAGGGCTGCTGGGATGATGGTATAATTGCTGACCTACGCCTACCTCAAAAATGTGAAAATCCTCCAACTTTCGCACAGCTGTTGCTGATGTTGCACACGGAAGAGGATAAACAATCAGCTAAAACCATTCGTATGAAACAGCACCTTGGTGGAACCAAGCAGTGAGCATCAATACATGCCCAAAGAACTGGGTATCTGAAGAATCAGATCAGGCTGCCGTTTCTAATGTACTGTCATTGGCAACTGAAGCCAGAGAGCTCAAAAAGCAAATAGCAACCCTTCAGAGCCAATTAGCAAAACTTCCCTCAAAAGAGACATTCCCAAAGAAACCTACCTTGCAGGCAGGAGGTCATAAAGCTCCTGCTGTAGGGAAAGAAACATTCCAACAGGGTGCTGTAAACACAACATCTGTGAGAAATGACTCGCTTCTTCATGTGATTCAGAGACCAACCCAAAACTTGTAGCTGAAAAACACAAACTCTTGAGGGAAAAGCAGTCCCAATGTGAGGCTCAGAATGAAACTAATAAGAGTGCTTTAAGAGAGTTCCTGCTGTGGGATGACCAGGGAATGAAGGGTCAAAGTATCCCTTTAAAGTGAATGCCTTTGCACAGAATCACAATGCCAAGAGGAAGCCTGCTAAACTGCCAAAAGGCGAAGGGAGATGCATTGCCCAAATCACTATTTTGGGGCAAGAATGTAACTGCTTAATTGATATCGGCTCTCAAGTTACCATCGTTTCTTTTTCCTTCTATGAACAGTTCTTTCTGGATATCCTATCCATTCACTTTATGACTTACTGGAAATTGAAGGAGCCAATGGTCTTTCTGTACCTTACATTGGGTACATAGAGCTTACTGTGACATTCCCTGCCTATTTCATTGGCACTGATGTTGACGTGCCTACCATTACTTTAGTTATTCCAGACCCTGAGTCTCAGACTTCCCCTTTGGTCCTGATAGGGACAAATACTCTGGATGTACTGTATGATGCACACTTGAATGAGGGGTCCCCATCTTTTCAACCTTCACCCTTTGGCTACCGAGCTGTTTAGAATGCCTTCAGATTATGGCACAAATACGGCATGGTTGGTGCCCTTGGTCATGTTCGATTGAAAGACAGAGCACCTCAGGTCATGGCTGCTGGCCAAACCATTGTCTTAGAAGGCCTTGTTCACACGCTTGGGAACCCGACCGATAAGTGGGTCATAGTAGAGCATCCAACAACATGTTCTCTACATGGAGGAGTTATTGTAAAAAATGCTTACTTGCATTTCCCTCAAAGTCTTCTTCTACTTGTCTTCCTATAGTCCTTACCAATGAGATGGACCATGACATTACCATTTCACAGAGGTGTGTGATTCCCCAAATTCACACTTTGGAGTCAGTTCTTTCTTCTTGCCATGATGTGTCAGACTCAGCTTTCCAAAGCAGTAATCTTTCAATGGTCAAGGACGAGACATTCACTGCAATTCTCCAATACCACAGGAGTGGAGGGACCGAATTACCAAAAAGTTACAGGAGATGCCAGAAGCTTACACACAGCACAATCTATCACATTGTGCCAGACCAATTCACCCACATGAAAGCACATTCAAGAGTTTCTTAGAAATGGAGTAATACGGGAGTCAAAGTCTTCCTTATCATCACCAATAGTGGTCATAAAAAAGACTCTGTATTGACTACCGGAAGTTTGATTTCCAAATGGTCAAAGATACGTATGCCTTGCCAAACCTTGAAGAAACGTTTTCAGCTTTGCACGCTTCAAAATAGTTCACCATTCTCGACCTTAAACTGGTTATTACTAGATCAAAGTCAAAGAAGCAGACAAACCCAAAACGGCTTTTGTCTGACCCCTGGGGTTCTGGGAGTTCAACTGTCTACTTCAGGGGTGACAAAAGCTTCAAGTACTTTCCAATGGAAAGATGCCTGGGATATATCAATTTGAAGGAAGTATTTGTATTCTTGGACGATCTGAACATATTCTCCAAAACTTTAGAGAAAATGACAAAATGCCATTTCTTTCAAACTTCTGACAAGTACTTAAGACATATAGTATCTGAGAATGGAGCGGAAACGTTTCCCGAAAAGATTGAAGCATTCAAAACTTGCCTCTGTACAAAGAATCTGAAGGAATTAAGGTCATTCCTAGGATTTTCAGGCTACTATCGTGGGTTCATTAAAGGCTACTCCCATATAGTGAAGCCTCTGAATGATCTAACTCATACCTATCCGCTATTGAAGAAAAATGTAAGGAAATCTGTGAGAGACTGTCAACATCATGATTCTAAAGAGCCGTTCGGTGGTCGCTGGTCCGCTGCATGTCAAAGAGCATTCGAGACCCTGGTTGACAAGCTTTCTGCTGCTCCAGTCATGTGCTATGCAGACCCCAAACTTCTGTACATTATTCATACTGATGCAAGCACTCCAGGATTAGGAGCTGCATTGTACCAGGAGCAAGATGGGCCGAAATGTGTAATAGCATTCACTAGTAGAGGCCTGCCACAGAGTGAATCTCGTTATCCGGCTCATAAACTGGAGTTCTTGGCTCTTAAATGTGCCGTCACTGAAAAATTTCACGACTACCTCTACGGCACAACATTCACTGTCGTTACCAATAGTAATCCATAGACAGTCTCTTTACAACTGCCAAACTGGATGCTACTAGCTAGCTGCACTTTCAACCTACTCATTCAAGTTGCAGTACTCTACATGTCTGCCAAACCCACTGGTACTTTTCCTCTGCAGTCTTTGTCAAGCTTTTTGGCTGAAATTAAAGACTAGCTCTCAGCGAACCTTTTGAAGGTAAATGGCAATAAAACTGAGGCTCTACTTGTTGGCACTAGATCTGTTGTGTCCAAATCTAACTGTTTCTCTTTACATATTGACAATACTGCAATCTGCCCTTCCCCTCAGGTTAAAAGTGTTGGTGTCATCTTGGATAGCACACTATCTTTTAAAGCTCAAATTAATAATATAACATGGATTGCATACCTCCATTTGCTCAACATTAATCGTTTCCATCCCTTTCTTTCTAATAATATTACTGCAGTTCTCATTCACGCACTAGTCACTTCACGTATACACTATTGCAATGCTCTTCTTACAGGTAGTCCCTCCAAATTGCTGCATAAGCTTCAACTGGTTCAGAATTCGGCAGCTCGTGTTCTCTCTATAACACCCTATACTGATCACATTTCTCCGGTTCTCCAGCAATTGCATTGGCTTCCAGTAAAATATAGAGTTCAGTTTAAAATCCTGCTACTCACTTATAAGGCACTTCATAATCTTGCACCACAATACCTTACTCAACTTCTCCAGGTTTACACTCCTTCACGTGCACTCAGATCTTCATCTTCAATTTCTCTTGTGGTACCTTGGATTAAACTATGGGTGCCAGATCTTTTAGTTATGTTGCCCGCCACCTATGGAATTCTCTTCCCCTCGATGTTCGCAATAGTGAGTGCTTGTTGACTTTTAAAACGCGTCTTAAGACTTATCTTTTTATACAGGCTTTCTTATAACATGTTTCAGTGAGATTTAAATGCACTTTATATGTATATGCTGTTTGTTTATGTGTTTTGTTTGACCTGTATATTGTTTGTAAGGTGACCTTGGGTGTTCCGAAAGGCGCCATGAAATAAAATGCATTATTATTATTATTATTATTATTATTATTATTATTATTATTATTATTATTATTATTATTATTATTATTATTAAAGAGCAAGAAAGAATTCAGAAGTTTTTGCAGTATTTTTCAATTCAATTCAAGTTTATTTGTATAGCACTTTTTACAATGGGCTTCGTCTCAAAGCAGCTTTACAGAACATAAACATAGAACAGAAGTTAAACATAAGGAGAAAAAAGAATTAATATTGTAAAAAATTAAGATATATATATATAGTTCACGGTGTGTATGTATGTATGTATGTATGTATGTATGTATGTATGTATGTATGTATGTATGTATGTATTTATTTATTTATTTATTTATTTATCCCCAATGAGCAAGTCTGAGGGGACTCAGGCAGCAGTGGCAAGGAAAAACTCCTTTAACCCTCTGGGGTCTGACCATTTTGGGACACTGGCAGAGGTTCTGACATGCTCTTACATTTGGTCTTTTCTCAGTTATTTCAAAACAGTACAAACTGGGCTACAATATTATGTATGTAAAATGTATGTACATGTTTGTATTTTTAAGTAAATGATGTTTATACGTGGGTAGTAAAAAAAGAAAAAGAAAAGATGCTGATATAAGGCCAAGAAACACAAACTAAACATTTGTTCACACACAATAAAGTTCACTACTCTTGTAGAGTTGATAATTTGCTACAAAAAGATCTGAAAACCATTTTACCCACTCATTCACATGAAACAATAAATTGATTTAACTTTTGTAAGACAGTTTTTGTTGTGTAAAGGCAATATGCAAGGGAGGGTCAATGGTCATGAATATTGATGATTCACACCTGAGGAGGCCCAACCCCCTAATGGCTCAGTCTGGATTGTGTTGACAAAAGAATGAATGTGGGGAGACTTAAAGAGAAAATCTTTTGCTTGTAGTGTAATAAAATAGTGTACAATGAAGTACAAAAGACTTAAGATTTTATTTATATCTGTACTTGACAAAATAATACTTATTTTACCAATGTTAAAAAAACATGAACAATACAATAGAGTCAAGAGTCAAGAATTGTATGCAATGATTCAAAATGTCAGCTGTAAATGTACAGTTTGGTGTGCATCTAAAAATTCAAAACAGTTCCTATTTAACTGAACACACAAGGGAACATTACATGTTTTGCATTTCCAAGGTGTGTGCTGTCTTTTACCACGCATTGTCTTGCAGCGCACACATTTATTCTTTATTGTTCTTGCAGGCGTGTTTTTGGCGCTTTTTTCCTCTTCAATGTGAAATCCACTTAAAATACTCCGTCATTCATAATCATACACACACATGTAATATCTCATTTGAAACTGTGAAGTGTCTACTTTTATGTGTAATTTGTATGATTACACGAGTGAATGAATCTGTTAAAACTTTGTGCTTTGTGCTTGTTTGCATAGCCCGCTCAGATCATTTTCATATGAATGGCGCGCACGCGGTAGGTGGGCTCACATTAAGCGCTAATGAGGTCGAGCCAGAAAAACTGTACTTCTCTTTACTTACATACAGATTACACAAAAAGACAATATTTGCTTTCGATTTTAATTAACTCATTTAAAAGTAGACATTTCAGGATTTCATTAGACATATGTATCATGTTCGTGTGATAAGTATTGGTGGAGTTATCAGTTCATGTTTGTAACGTGTTTCAGGAAGATGGTCAAGGAGACAGAGATGTCTGAATGCACACCCTGGTTATTTTCTTTATTTGCCAAAAGCACAGCGTTTTGTTGTTATTATGAAGGCAGTTAAATAAAAGTAGACACTTCACAGTTTCGAATGATGTATTACATGTGTGTGTATGATTATGAATGACGGAGTATTTTAAGTGGATTTCACGTTGAAGAGGAAAAAAGTGCCAAAAATGCGCCGGCGCGCCTGTCGACCCCAGAAGGTTAAATTGGTAAGGAAGAAACCTTGAGAGGAACCAGACTCAAAGGGGAACCCATCCTCATATGGGTGGAACTAGGGGTGAGATTACAAATATACAGTCAAACAAGTGTTGAAATGGTGTAAAGATCACATGGATTTCAGATCTCCTCATAAGAGTATCATAAGACAGATGCAGAGCACTTACAAACTACTGACTATGATCAGAGCTATCTGTGAAAAACACTCAACAACAGTCAGTTCAACAAGCTGACGATTCTTCTGTCAGTTTAATCAAATCCCTTACTTATCATCCTGAGGTTGTACCTGAAGGTTTTCATCAAGAATGTCTCAGTGGGTTACCTGCCATACCCCTCTTAACAACAAAATAATTAGCTGAAAAACAAAGGTCTGATCCAGTTATTCATGAAGTAATAACATGCCTGGAATCAGGAGTGAAACTTCTTCCTATACTGAAAAAACAATATCCAGATCTCCCTTTTTTCTTGAGGGAGTGGGATCGACTTGTGTTGATTGATGGAATCCTGTACAGACAGCGAAGAGATGATGACTATAAGCAATCTACATGATCAGATGGGCCATATGGGACTCAAACAAACTCTAAATCTGGTTTGCTCCAGGTTCTATTGGCCAAGAATGGGAGCTGAAGTTGAACAAAAAGTCAAGACTTGTAGTCGCTGTGTCCATAGGAAAGTTCTGCCACAGAGAAGCGCACCCTTAGTCAACATACAGTCTACAAGGCCTTTACAGCTAGTCTGTATCGGCTTTTGTTCTTAGGAGTAACACGCATGATATTCTGGTAATCACAGACTTCTTTACTAAGTATGCTATGGCTATACCAACGCCAAACCAAAAAGCAAAAACTGTAGCAAAGTACTTGTGGGATCAATTCATTGTACATTATGGCTTCAGGGAACAGTTACATAGTGACCAAGGACCAGACTTTGAGTTACACACTATTAAAACCACCTTATCACCCATGAGGAAACCCTGTGGAAAGATTCAACCAGACCTTATTGAACTTATTGCTCGGAACCTTAGAGAAAAGTACAAAACTCACTGGAAGGATTTTGTTAAACCTATGGTTCATGCGTATAATTGCACCAAGCACGAGACTGAATCCCTTGCCAGTGAATGAGTCTATTAATCTATTATCTTATAAATCTGTAAGAGTACACTTATGTTATGTAACACTGAAGGTCCTGTTACATTAACATTTATACTGCAGGACTGAAAGGTGATGTTGAAAATGTGGCTCCTCAGTGGAAACCCATGAATTTATTTAAATAATCTGAGTCGTTAATATTACAGTAATTCTATGTTTTGTGTTATTTTAAACTCTGAAGTTGTACGCAGGCCAACAGTCAGGAAGCGGTTAGTGCTTTGTGGATGCTACATTGTGAACAGGACCTGTGTGTACAAATAGCATCATTTCAATACATACTGTATCATCAGGGTCCAAGCACCTTCATCCTCCACAATATCACCCCCTAGTGGTCAGATCATTATGTTACATACAACAATATATTCATACATGGAGATGCTACATTACAGTAGCACAGAGATCATTAAAATCCAGTTCGAGAGAGTTTTTCATACAGAAGAAGAGCAGGAGAGAACCACCTGAAGTAACAGCTTACTAATGGACTGATGGCTTACTAATGGACCTCCACTTTCTGTGTCACAGTGTCTGTCTACCTTTGATTTTTTTCTCTCTCATCCTTTAACCTCGGCTTAAATAGTCAGTCCTCTCTTGAACCTTGGCTCCATCGTCCTCTCTTATCTCGTCAGCTTCCTCTTTTTTCTCATCTCTGTCCTGTATAAGGAAGCTTGTAGCTTTGCTACATTATTAAGGCCCACAAAAACAATATCTTATGCACATACTTGCTTTTTGGTTGTTAAAAAGAGGCACAGTTTTGTTAATGCATATATATTATTTTATTTGTGTTTCAGGCCTTAATTTAAGTTCATTGTTTGTTTGAGCTGGTTTTGAGTTTGTATGCCTTATATCAACATCCTTTATTAATGTTGTTAATTTTGGGGGACTTTTAGGTTGAAACCCTATTATGGGTAATTGAGGGGACTTTTATTTAAAAGGAGTACACCGGAGAGGAAGGAAGGCCTAGAGAATAAAGTAGGCAATGTTTGGGAGTTGTGCATGGTGGTTCTTCCCTACAAGTTCTCTCCAGGACCAAGGTCTCCAGTTGAAACGAGGGTGGAGTTTCACGGCTGCTAAGTTTCAAGAGACAATTGGATTACTTTTTTGTTCTTCTATTCAACCTTGGGATTTATCTATTTTTTCGGATTATTCATTGGGTCTGCAAGGACTGAGAGAGGCCTAACTAAGGACCAACTAAAGTCAAGCAGCTAAGTGGTGAACAGTTGGTGTTTGTATTTCCTGTCATAATATATACATGTGTATTCAATCTAGTTGTGTGGAATTTTTGTTGTGTCCTTTTCTGGCCGCTTGCTATTTAAACACAGTATTTGAGTGCCGAACGTTAGTGTAACTGTAGGTCCAAGAACTCACTGAGACTGATTTGTTACAAGCTATCGCAGCTGAGAAACCTGACATACCATATTAAGGATATAATGTTCAGTTAAATAAAAAATGTTTCTGTGGAGCCTTAGACAGAATTGTTACAGTTAAAATGTGAAAGAAGGAAAGCACTGAGTGTGAGACTTTTATGTGAAATTAGCCGTTGTTGCAGGTTCCTGGGCACTGAGACGGATTGGATTCTACATTATGGTGTAAAAAGGGTTTTAAACTTCATTTGAGATCTGTTCTCCTATGGGAGACATGATTGACCACTTTGCCCCGCATTTTTCCTGCTTCAATAATTCAGATGACTGAAATTAAGAGTTTTTGATTAGGTTCCTCAGGAGAAATGCTTCAGATTCGCCGAGGACTCGAGAGTCACTCATCTGGTCTAAAAGACGCAGAGCTCATGAACGCTTCTTTCTGGCTTGTGTTAAAGGTCAGAAATGTCCTTGTGATGGAATTGAGAGCTTCGAAATTGAAAGACAGAAAATAAAGAGTCTCTGTGCTCCAGTGTGGTTTCTACCATGCCCTTGTGGACATCATCATCTTCAGGATCAATACAAGGTTGAGAGAAGGACGTTTTTGTGCTTGTTGATAACGATACTAATCATGAAATGAGCTCCAGTGATCCTGACAACTTCTGCTCTTCAATTGATGAGGGTGGATCTACATGGAGGCTAGCTGAGATTACATGAGATTGTAGTGGATGGAATCACTTAAAAATAATGAACGATTGCAACTGATATGAACAGTAATACTATCAAATCTCCATCAGGTATCAGTTCTTCACCATTTGATTTATAATCCCAATCTTGGTTGTTTATAATGATTTATAATCCCACTCTCTGTGTTTTTATAATGATTTATAATCCCTTTCTCTGTATTTATAATGATTTATAATCCTGCTCTCTGTTTATAATGATTTATAATTCCACTCTCTATGTGTTTATTATGATTTACTGTATAATCCCACTCTCGGGTGTTTATAATGATTTATAATCCTGCTCTCTGTTTATAATGATTTATAATTCCACTCTCTATGTGTTTATTATGATTTACTGTATAATCCCACTCTCGGGTGTTTATAATGATTTATAATCCCACTCTCAGCGTTTAATTCAATTCAATTCAAGTTTATTTATATAGCGTTTTTTTTTACAATGGACATTGTCTCAAAGCAGCTTTACAGAACATAAACAAAGAACAGAAGGCAAACATAAGGAGTAATATAAAGAATTAATATAATAAAAATTAATATACTGTAGTTCACAGTATGTATATATGCATGTATGTATGTATGTATGTATGTATATGTATTTATCCCCAATCAGCAAGTCTGAGGTGGCTCAGGTAGCAGTGGCAAGGAAAAACTCCCTTAAATTGGTAAAGGAAGAAACCTTGAGAGGAACCAGACTCAAAGGGGAACCCATCCTCATATGGGTGGAACTGGGGGTGAGATTACAAATATACAGTCAAACAAGTGTTGTATTGGTGTAAGGATCACATGGAGTTCAGATCTCCTCTTAGTATCACAGAGTCCAACTGGAGCTGGTAGATCTGTAGATGTCTCAGGATTTTCACAGAGTCGGTCTCATCTCAGTGGAGGTCCAAAATCTTCATTGCACGGAAGACGATCGGAGCTGGTACAATGTCTGGATGCCTCAGGATGGGTAGAAAGAGAGAAGCAGTGTAGAGGGATTAACATATTGAACTGGGAAAGTGTGTCTGAGCCCCGGAGACTATTCCAGAGTTTGGGAGCTAAATAATGCCCTTTTCCACCAAAAAGAACCGAGTGCTGGTTCAGGGCTAGTGCTGGTTCAAAGTTGGTTCCACTGTGCTTTGGCTGTTGAAACAGAAAGAACTGGTTCAGCACTCAAACTGCCTCGGTGGAAAAGGGGCATATGAGAACTCTCTACCATCTTTAGTAGATTCAGATATTCTGGGAACCACCAGAAGTCCTGAGTTTTGTGATCTCAGAGAGCGTGAAAGATTGTAACGTGTTAGAAGACTAGTTAGATACATGGGAGCTAAAAGAGCCTTGTATGTAAATAGCAGCAGTTTGTAATCAATTCTAAACTTAACAGGTAGCCAGTGTAGAGATGATAAAATTGGGGTTATATGGTCATACTTTCTTGTCCTAGTGAGAACTCTGGCAGCTGCATTTTGGACTAACTGTAGCCTATTTACTGAAGATGCAGGACAACCACCTAGTAACACATTGCAATAGTCCAGTCTAGAGGTCATGAATGCATGAACTAGCTCCTCAGCATCAGAGACAGACAGGATGTTTCTCAGCTTGGCAATAAATCTAAGGTGGAAGAAGGCTGTTTTGGTAGTATGGGCGATATGATTTTCAAAAGACAGGTTGCTGTCTAATATAACACCAAGGTCTTTCACTGTCAAGCTACTAGTAACAGTACATCCCTCTAAATGGAAGTTAAATTGTGAAAGTTTCTGTGTACTGGCTTTTGGACCTATAAGTAGTATTTCTGTCTTATCAGAGTTTAACAACAGAAAGTTGCAGCTCATACAGTCTTTTATCTCTCTAAGGCACTGAGTTAATTTGGACACTTTGGCTATTTCATCTGGTTTTGATGAGATATATAACTGTGTGTCATCAGCATAGCAGTGGAAGCTAATCCCATGTCTTCTAATGATGTTCCTAATGGAAGCATGTATATCAAGAAAAGCAGAGGTCCTAGAACTGATCCTTGAGGGACCCCATAATTAACTGGTAATAAACTGGAGGATACACCATTTAATTCTACAAAATGGTATCGGTCAGACAGGTAGGATCTAAACCAACTTAAAGCCTGTCCATGAATACCTGTGTAGTTTTGTGAGCGATCTAGGAGAATGTTGTGATCTATAGTGTCGCAGCACTAAGGTCAAGTAGAACTAATAGAACTAACAGTTAGTCTGTTCTACAGACAGTGTGTACGTTATGAGGTAATGGTCTGTGACGTCATCACTTTGAGGTATGATATCTATATCAGTGACGTCTATTTTGTGTGATATTATTAAATCTAGTGTATGATTATGACAATGAGTTGCTCTAGTGATATTTTGTTTAACCCCAAATGAGTTTAGTAAGTTCATAAATGTGAGTCGTAATGCATCGTTTGTGTCGTCAACATGAATGTTAAAGTCTCCTACAATTAACGCTTTATCAAAGTCAACCAATAGGTCTGAAAGAAAATCTGCGAATTCTCTAAAAAAATATCGGTGTAGGGCCCTGGGGGTCTGTACATGGTTGCTAGAGCAAGAGACAGCAGGGATTTTTTCTGTGCATGTGCGATGGTGTACTGTAACATTAAGGACAAGCACTTCAAAAGAATTAAATCTATACTGTGTTCTCTGGGTAACAGTAAGGAAATCACTGAAGATAGTGGCAACACCACCTGCACGACCAGTCTCGAGAGGCTCATGCTTATATCCTTATGGTGTAGACTCATTTAGGCCGATGTAGTCATTTGGTTTAATTCAAGTTTTGGTAAGGCAGAGTGCGGTAAGGCTATTTTCTGAGATGATTTCATTTACAATAAGTGCTTTGGGTGCAAGTGATCTAATGTTCAGGAGCCCAAACTTTAGCCATTTTTTTGGTCTGATTACAGTAAGATTATTTTGAGAGCTTCCAACGTATTTACTTTTTTATCTCACTACTCTGGGAACAGACACAGTTTCTATCGGATGAGCTATGTGTTGAGGTGATGGATGGCTATTGAATTTTGGATTTAAAGTATAGTTTACCAGTCAGAGGGTGTGCAGCGCCTTGGAGATGTGGTCCGAGAGGATCTCCACTCCAACTCTGCTGGGGTGCAGGCCGTCAGCATGGAACAGCCTAGGACGCTCCCAGAAATCATTAACAATATGAGGGAGTAGTAATTACACACTGGGAGTTTACCTGAGACAGGTGAGCGGCCGAACGGCTTTCTGCTCCCGCATCTCGGCCTGCATCACCTGTAGGTCGCAGATCTGCTTCTCGATGTCCTCCAGCTCCAGGTCCACCGAGTGCAGCTCAAACGTGTCATCGCCTGCACTCAAATGCAGAGACATAACCGACATGTTGTTATAGAGCAAGTACAACAGAGATAAAAGGTGTACTGGTGGTAGCCGGGTTAACAGGCTAGTTAGGCTAGCCGTCTAGAAGCGGATGCTGGGAAAACAAATCAATAGCATGTAGCGATATCAAAACGTATAGTCGTTAATGCAGGTTCAGTGGCCCCCGGTTCCATATGGCATAACACAAAACCAAAACCAAAAAATTCAAAGACAGCTACAAGCTCGCAGTTTGGAAGATGCGAGAACTCCAACGCTGCTACATGCTGCTGCTGCTCACACACAAACACTGAATCATTTAGACTGATTTATAATCCCACTCAAGGGTGTTTATAATGGTTCATAATCCCAATCTCAGTGTTTAGAATGATTTGTAATCCCACTCTCAGTGTTTAGAATGATGATTTTAGATTTAAAATATTTGGAACATTCCACACATGTGCCCCTTTTCCACCGAGGCAGTTTGAGTGCTGGTTCGGAGCCTAATTTAGAACCAGTTCTTTCTCATTCAACAGCCAAAGCACCGGTCTGAACCAGTAAAAGTGGTTCTTAAGTAGCACCAAAACGTTGCTGGTCTAGACTTAAGAACCGCTTGCATCAGGGGCTGTGTGCGGGACTGTGGGTGGGGCTATTGTTAGCACATTTGATAATGTACCTTAAGTATACTAATGTTTAATACACTTTACCGTGAAATGATACATTATCAGCACATATGATAGTAGGTAGCTACATGCTAAGGCTAAATTTTCTGTGTTAATGATAGAATAACGTTATGTACTTTCTCTATTACAACCTCCGTTTATACAGATTACACGGAGCTGCACGTACACGTTTGATTCACAAAGCCATGAGCATTAACAGTAAAGCAACATCCACCATTGTTGATATTGTGTTTGTGTTTGCCGCTGCTGCGCTAACGGTGCTGTGTAACGTGAAACGTATACAGTATACGTCAGACTCGGCTCTGTGATGGCTCTCTAGCCGATGGAAAGGCAAACCGGTTCTTAGAAGGATCGCCAATGGTACCAACTTTGAACCAGCACCAGTGCTAGCTCTGAACCAGCACTCAGTTCTTTTTGGTGGAAAAGGGGTAATGGTGACTGCTTTACCTCAGACACTGGAGACTCCTGTTATAATTATAGTATGTTGCAGTAGCGCATTCATTTAAATCTGTATAAATATAAACTGTCAAATCACTATTATTGGAAATCACTCAACATCTTCTGACCAATCAGAAGCCAGAACTCACCACTGTTATTTTAACACGATGGCTCGAGACCTCATGCTGATGTGTGTGTGGTTAAAGGAGATAAACATAGACCTTATTGCATGCGGAAAGTTTATTTTTTTATTTATTTGTTAATCATACAGTCAATCATTATACAACATTTAAACTGCTCCTGCTGTCCCGAATCTTGTATTTTACTTCTATAGGAAATTATTTTATACAACTAACTTTTAGGTAATTTTTAGACACAAAGATGAAACAGGAAGCAGGATTTGACTGCAAAAATATGGCAAGTTTCAGAAAAGTCCTGAACTACATCATTTTTAATTATTTAAACATTGTAGGTGATTACAGGAGATTGTTGTGGAACTTGGTTGTAGGCAGGACTTTGGATCAACTGTTGATTGATCGGTTGTTGTTGTGTATACATCACCTCTGTAATCACCTCTGTAGTCAGCTCTATAGTCACCTGCTGTGAATGTATAGGCTGTAACAAAAAGATTCATCACACAGACACACACACACATTTTGTGCTTTCCAAAGTAACTGAGACATGCCTCTTTTTTAAAATTTATTTATTTATTTATTTATTTATTTATTTATTTATTTATTTATTTATTAGCAAAAAAATAGTTTTTATTTTTAAATACCATCTTAATAAGCACTTAAATGTGTAGTACGGTCTAATGAGGATAAAGTAAACCAAAGCACTTTTTTTTAACACACTAGAATGAGATTTTTTTGCATAACTTTATTGAAGAGCTGTTTTAAAAATAACATGCAGCAGTAACCAGAGTCAATGCGTTTAGCATCATTTGCATTTGCTGTGCGATTTATGATAACGTTTCTTTTAAAACAATGACTTAAGTGTTTTGTTTTTCTTGATGTGCATTTCCACAGACGAGTTTCAGTTTAGAGTTTCAGTTTAACTGTGGAAACCACACTCTGTTCCTGTGTTCTAGGTCTAGTCTGTGTTTAGGGCCTCAGAATCTATGAGCATGATAGAATAAAAATATCAGAAACAGACTCACTGTAGTTGTGGAGCAGCAGGTAGCTTCACAGGCGAAAGCAGAAGTGCAGATAGAAATGATGAGCTCGAGCACGTCGAAAAACATCAACGCTCCATAGATTCCATACCACTGACCCAAACAAACAGACAAACCATCAAATGAGTGAATAAATATAAAAAGTAAGCAGTTTTCTAACATGCAAATATATAATCTGTTTAATAATAATAGTTTTCTTTCATACTGTGACAGCTCGAAATATTAAAAGAAATACTCATGGCATGAAAATGACAAAGAACACTTAAAAATGATGTAAAGAGGAAATTAATTATTTATATAATTATTATATATTTATATAAACTATTTATTTATTTATTATTAAATATATTAATTAATTCGTTATATTATTAATTGTACATTAATACAAATAAGACAGCATATGCAAAGCTGGAAATGTAAGAGAAAATAAAAAAAAAATCATGTGATTTGGGGACAAGTAGAATGAGATACAAACCATTGATTGAAGGCGCCGCTGACATCCGTAGGTGGAATAGATATGAGAGGAGTAGACGTAGGCACACGAGTCAAAGAAGAAAAGCATAAACAATAAGAGGACAATGATCAAGATACCTGCAACCACAGCACTGAACACGTTCATTCCCAAGGAGGCTTTCACCTAAAGAGGAAACAGGAAACAGTATCGCTAACAGAATAGATACTTTCTCAATCTATACATGAAACTCTGGATCCTGCTTGGTCTGATTAGAAGAGGTTGAGTTGTTGTCTAGAGCTGCTCTGACACTGGTGCAGATGGTTTCTATTAATGCTTATTACTTTATAGGAAATTATTTCAGTGGTAAAACCTCTGACCTTTAAACGGGTCAGAGATCAATCCAGATCTTTGTATTTCTCTGGAAATTTTAATTTCAAATGAAACACAATTTTAAGTGAAATGTTTGTGCTTAGGTATGTTAATAAGACGTAACGCAGCTCGTCAGAACATTTCACTGTTATGTTTCATCTGAAATTCTGAAATCCACAAATTCATGATATACTTTTTTAAATTTATAAATTAATCCTTGCTCAACATTAAATGTAATTATAAATTGATTAAAAAACATTTTTGCAAGTTTGCTTGTATGTATAAGGGTTAAATACTGTATATAAAGGACTTGTCAGGAAGTGGTTTATTTTATCGTAATGCTACACCATGAGCAGTCTGCTACAACCACTGTGCAGTTCCACATCCGGTCTTTCTCACTCAACAACCATCAATGTTTCTGAACTGGATGTTTCCTTTCATTCCACTGCTTTACAACCACACGAACACAGTGATAGATGTTTTACTGGAAATTTAAAAACATTAAATAAAGAAATTATTAGTAAGCCGTGTTTACATACCATGCATGGATTATGCTTTTTGGCTGTAGCGACTGATAAAGCACCACAACTAACGAACTGTTTAAAAAAAGAAACATGATTGTTTATCAAGTTCAAGTGAAGGTTATCAGCTTGTATCACTGTTCAACTCTTAAACCTTTCTCTATTATCTAGAGTCATAACCAGAATTGTATTACAACAAACTGTATTGAAGTAAAGTTTAACTTTATAGGTTATTTTCTATTTCTACACAAACTAGCCCATATTACTGAAGCATGGTGGCGGTAGCATATTGTTAAGTATTAACCCTGGCCTGTTATACGCCTCAATATAAATACACCTGTGTCTTAAGGAACCCAGAATTTATTAGAAAGCAAACCTAAACAATGAGAATAATGAAATAAAATAAAAATAATGAAAACAAAGAAAATACAGTATTAAAAGAAGTCTGAGGGAAAGGAAAATCCATCAGTTTTGGTAAGATGTTTGGAGCAACAGTAGGAAAATATAATTTTTAAATTTGAAAAATAAATGAAAAAAAAATCAGAGAAATCAGAAGCAACCACGAGGCCGAAGTTACGTTTCAGCACGATGCTACCAGCACCGTGCTTCAGTATTATGGGCTGCTTGAATATAAATCTATAAATCTAATTCACTTCTGTGTTCCTCAGTAATGTGTTAACTTACGACCAGAGATCCACACAAAGTGATACCACTGACAACCATGGATGTGACAGTGAACGAGATTAAAACAATACCGAGCAAGAAAGTCAAGCTTCCGATTATGATCTGCACAGTCTGTGGAGAAAAAGAGCGAACGAGATTACATCCTGGAAAAATCTGAAATGTTTCTGCACACTGCTGCTCTATGAAGACGTGTGAAGATGGTATTTTACCCCCAGTGCTTTGGGCTCGCCTTTCAGAAAAGCCGAGTATCGGAAGAGTCGGGAATCAGCAGGAGCCGTTACAGGGGTCATGATGACGAGGCGTCAACAGATTTTCTAGCCAGTAGAACAACACAATACGTAATAAAGATTTTTTTTGTAATAGTTTTTATTGACCATATATTTGTTGTAATATTCAATTCTTTTGTTAAGCACTTGTAACCTAAAAGCAGCTTTATCGAAATATTGAAAACCGAAAAAAGAGAAATAAGAATAAAAATAAATAAATACATATATGTAAAGTTTTAAATTAAGTTACTGTACTGTATATCTCCAACACCTATCCTTAGTAACGGTAAATATATTTGAATGTAATAAAAAGATATTAATACTTGCTGAGGTTTCATTTGTTTTACTCCACAATGCAACAATAATAATAATAATAATAATAATAATAATAATAATAATAATAATAATAATAATAATAATAAAATGTTCTTCTCTGTTTGGCTCTCCAAAACGGCCGTGTTGTTATTTTAACTGAAAATTTAAATAAATTATTAAATAAATACTTTTCAATAAATTGTCTCTATTGAACTTGAGCAATTTCTCTCGACCGTACTGTACGTCCTCTCACTAAAGCGTCTCTTAACACAATAGAAGGAGTTTAGTTTGATCATCTGTGTTTTTTTTACTGTAGGTGAAATAACTCTATGATATAAACAACAACAACATAACCATAGACACAAGTGTTTACCTGATGAAGGAAGGTCCTGGTTCTCTGCTGCTTGGCTGCGTTTGGCTTGCGAGCGAGTAGAAGTTTGTAGAATATTTCCTTACTTCCTAGACCATGTGTGTGAGGTCGACTGGGTGTGAACCAGCCTGAAAACCATCAGCACAAAATCTGTGTGGTTAATAGGTGTGAAAAAAATATAGTTATTATTTTATTTGAAATCGAGGATGTACATTTCTACAAGTTAAAACCAGTTAGTTGACTATAATTTTGTTAACCTATTCAACTCTAGGTCTATTTTTTAGCCTCATGCTTGAAAATGACACGATTTAAAATGAGGGTCAGTTGCTTGTCACTTTCATTGCATGTGCAAAGTTTCTGCATTTATTGCATACACACTTATTCTGTCTTTACATTTAGCTGCTTGCTGTTGAGATTTTGTTTTGTTTAGGTGGACATGGTCTCTGTAGTCTGAGTCTAGTCCTGCGACCCGGGGCGCTACACTTCTCATGTGATCAGGTGATGTGTGTAATGTTTATTAAACTACTTTCATTAATTTCATTGGGTACATTTATTTGGTTCTGCTATAAGTTTGTTTAGAGTTTGTCAGGTATTGAAACTAGTTTTAAGACACAAATAGTTTAATGTGTTCAACGACCCCTAAAGTTTCACAGCACTGTTTAAGATTGTAATATGATTAGATGGTTGTTTGTGGTTTCCTGATGCTTCAGTATGAGCAGGCCATGTAGTTTTTCTTATTTTAGAGGAATGTAATTTTTTTTTTATTTTAGAGAAACAGAAAATTAATGAACTCATTGGACGTATCAGGATCCAGAATTGGACGGCATTGTGCTGTAGATGGGTATCGTGCAGATGTGACTGAGGATCTCTGAGAAGATCATTAACAGTGAAGTGTGATGGTGTTATTACACAGTGGGACCACGTGCAAAGTTTATTGTTAATCAGACAGGTTACAATCAGACACACTCACAGAATTGGACCATAGATACGAAACAAAATAATTAAAGAAAAGACGTCTGGATTACTTTAGTAGCTCTGCAGTCATCGTTTTTCAGACTCAATGCTTCACAGCTAACTGTAATAGACGTGAGGTTCAGCATGAAGCATAAACAGTACAGAACTACACCATGATTAAAATTCAAGTGTTTTAGGATTTTACAGAAACAGATTGATTTGGAGTCTGTGGGTTGTAGTACACAGGACTGTACATTGGCGGTGGATTCAATGGCTGTTGAATCATCGGCTGTTGAAACATCAGCTGTTGAATGGTGGGTTGTGGATCCATCGGCTTTGGGATCAATGGTTGTGAATACTGTATCGGCTGTAACAGAAATATTTAATAAAGAAGTTGTCGTAGATCAGGATAAAAATAGAATTGACTGTTTACTCAGGTTGAATTTAATAAGCATTTATGGGTTAAGTTCAGGGTCTGTGATTTTAGCCCAAAAGTTCCACCTATATGAAACCAGATAAAGATTGCAGAGCTCTTTAGATTCACTCATGATGCTTTTGCTTTTCTCTCTGTGTGATTTCTTATGTAGAAAACATTCTAGAGGACAATCTGACTTTTCTCAGTGAGTGCCATTTAATTACACTAACACTCTACTAATGCAGTCTAGCTCATTTAATTGTGTGAATGCTGTGTCTGGTCTAATGCCCTGAGTGTGTAAGAAGAAAATGTGTGTCTGATCACACAGTAAATCAGAAATGAAGATCATTTACCTGAGAGTGAATTAATGAGCTTGTAGTCTTGGCCTTGGTTTGTGCTGCTTTGCTGCATTGTGTCAAAGAAAGCTGATGTTTAAAAATGTGTGTGTGTTTGTGTGTGTGTGTGTGTGTGTGTGTGTGTGTGTGTGTGTGTGTGTGGATAAAAGTGTTTTATGGGTTAATTATTCCATTGAGTTGCTGAAACAAACAATTTGGATGTGGTCAGGTTTTTTGTGGAGTTAAGAATATCATTGATGGTGAGTCAACACAGTCGAATTCTAGAAGGAAAGAAGGGGAAATTTATCTAATCAATTCAAGGGAGTACCTTGTGTTTTCTTTATTGCTCACTCAAAGTTAAAAGCACTTTGAACTTTCAACAGTAAATACTTACCTCTGGAACTGAGAACTGATCAGTACTGCGAACTGCCTTAGTTGGAACTGTATTTAACTGGGGTGAGTCCTGCCTTGATGCCCGATGACACCTGGGATGGGCACGGGCTCCCCGTGACCCGAGGTAGTTCGGATAAGCGGTAGAAAATGAGTGAGTGAGAGTGAGTGTATTTAACTGGACGTTGTTATACTGTTCCTGTTCTAACCAGTATTACACTAAAAAAAGATCTGATATCAGTCAAAGTTGGAAATCTAATCGAATCTAGGTTATCAAATCTAATTGTCTATTTGTCTCTGTGTTGTTAAATGTTGTTGTTATTGATTAGAGGTCACTGATCTTAAACATATTGTCTACACTTACATCAGGTGATGTAATTGATTTCTTGTTTTGTTTAATATGTATGTAATTTTCTTTTAAGGAAAAGGCCTACACTAAAGGGGGGTATGTTTATAAACAACTTATTTACTTTACATGCAGTCTCTTGTCATTAATCAGTATTTACTCCTACCTCCATAGACGAAATAAGTATCTTCTGAATCCATTGCCAGTGAATGAGTCTATTAATCTATTATCTTATAAATCTATAAGAGTACACTTATGATATGTAACACTGAAGGCCCCGTTACATAAAAGTGGTGAGCCAGCAAGGAGGTAGTGGTGTGAAACTGATTTATAGACGCCCATTGTCAAATTCAATGACTAGATTATTGTGGAATTCTGATTCAGTATCATCACTCTTAATTGACCTAACAATGGTACCATGTTCTTCTAGGAAATTTATCAGTTCTTTATCACCTGTGGTTTCATTTACCCCACTATCTATCACAGTGTTTGGGATTTTTATACCTTCCTGAGCAATAGCATACATGTTAGCAATGTGTTAATTTGTCTGGTCACCAAACTGGGGTTTTAAAGTCTCAAGGCCTATGATCAGTATCACACCACTACCTCCTGGCTGGCTCACCTCGTTACATAAAAGTGGCGAGCCAGAAAGGTGAATTTGACAGTGGGCATGCTTTACAATCTCTAGAGCCAATGTTACTGCATATGTATCAGCTGACTAGTGATGCAAATGTTACTTACACAATAGGGTCTCTAGCCAGTCTTTACACTCAACAGTTGGGGGTGGGGTATAGCTACTAAATCATACTTCAAAGGACTTAGAGAGACAGCAACACAGCAGGAACTGACCTCAACCTCCAAACGAGGTGGATTATGATACATGGCGCTCAAGCATAGACCTTGTTTTTAAAGACCACACAATATCTGAGCTTTATGGGTCAAGGAAGATCTTAGACAGCCTTTTGTCTCCAGCTGCCAACATTAACAAACACTACCGAGTGCAGCTCCAATGCGTCCTCACCTGCGCTCAAAGGCAGAGACATAACTGACATGATGTAACAGAGCAAGTACAGCAGATTGTACTAGCGGTAGCCGAGCTAACAGGCTAGTTATGCTAGCTGGCTAAAAGCGGACGCTGCGGGACAAGTAAATACGATGTCAAGAATTAAGGTGTAAGTAGGTTAAAGTGTAAAATCAAGATAATTCAAAATTGAATAAAAAATACTCAGCCAGGCATATTAATTGGAAGATGTGAGAGCTCCAAGTGTGCTGCTTCCTGTGTGCTGCTTCCTGTGTGCTGCTTCCTGTGTGCTGCTTCCTGTCAGTGTTGTCTCACTCAATACAGCAGACCGGCACCTTTTAAAGCAATTCTGCCAGGGCTGCTGGGATGATGGTATAATTGATGACCTATAATTGATTAACCTAGGTATCTGAAGAAACAGATCAGGCTGCCGCTTCTAATGTACTGTCATTGGCAACTGAAGCCAGAGAGCTCACAAAGCAAATACCAACCCTTCAGAGCCAATTAGCAAAACTTCAAAAGCTACTGTCCCAAAGAAACCTACCTTTTAGGTGGGAGGGCATACAACTGCTGCTGTAGGGAAAGGAAAGTTCCAACAGAGTGCTGGCCAAACCATTGTCTTAGAAGGCCTTGTTCCCGCACTTGGGAACCCGACCGATAAATGGGTCGTAGTAGAGCATCCAACATCATCTTCTCTACATGGAGGAGTTATTGTAAAAAAAAAAATTGCTTACTTACACTTCCCTCTAAGTCTTCTTCTTCTTGTCTTCCTATAGTCCTTACCAATGAGACAGACCATGACATTACCATTTCACAGAGGTGTGTCATTCCAGAAATTCACACTTTGGAGTCAGTTCTTTCTTCTGACCATGATGTGTCGGACTCAGCTTTCCAAAGCAGTAATCCTTCAATGGTCAAGGAAGAGACATTCACCTAAAACTATGGAAATTGTCCAATACCACAGGAGTGGAGGGATCGAATCACACAGCACAATCTATCACACTGTGCCAGACCAATTCACCCACGTGAAAGCACATTCGAGAATTTCTAAGAAGTGGAGTAACAAGTCTTCCTTATCATCACCAATATTGTTTGTAAGAAAGTAAAATGGCGATGTATGACTCTGTATTGACTACCGGAAGTTCAATTTCCAAATGGTCAAAGATACGTATGCCTTGCCAAACCTTGAAGAAATGTTTTAAGCTTTGCACACTTCAAAATAGTTCACCATTCTTGACCTTGAATCTGGTTATTACCAGATCAAAGTCAAAGAAGCAGACAAGCCCAAAACAGCTTTTGTCTGCCCCCTGGGGTTCTGGGAGTTCAACCGTCTACCTCAGGGGTGACAAAAGCTCCAAGTACTTTCCAAAGACTGATTGAAAGATGCATGGGAGATATCAATTTGAAAGAAGTACTTGTATTTTCGACGATCTGATCTATTCTCCAAAACTTTAGAGGACCTTTAGAGGAACTTTAGAGTTACTCGCTTGAAGGAGTATGGTCTAAAGCTTTCCCTGGACAAAATGCCATTTCTTTCAAACTTCTGTCAAGTACTTAGGACATATAGTGTAGTATCTGAGAACGGATTGGAAACAGATCCTGAAAAGATTGAAGCAATCAAAACTTGGCTGTGTCCAAAGCATCTGAAGGAATTAAGGTCATTCCTAGAATTTTCAGGCTACTATCGTGGGTTCATTAAAGACTACTCCCATACTGTATAGTGAAGCCTCTGAATGATCTACATGAAAAATGTAAGGAAATCTGTGAGAGACAGTCAACATCGTGATCCTAAGGAGCCGTTCGGTGGTCCTGGACCGCTGCATGTCAAAGAGCATTCAAGACCCTGGTTGACAAGCTTTCTGCTGCTCCAGTCTGGGGCTATGCAGACCCCAAACGTCTGTACATTATTCATACTGATCAAAGCACTCTGGGATTAGGAGCTACATTGTACCTGGAGCAAGACAGAAATGCGTAATAGCATTCACTAGTAGAGGCCTGTCACGCAGTAAATCTCGTTATCCGGCTCATAAACTGGAGTTCTTGGCCCTTACAACTGCCAAACTGGATGCTACTAGCTACCGGTGGCTAGCTGCACTTTCAACCTGGTAATAAAAATGTTGATGCAGACAGTTTGACAAGGAGACCTCACGTGGAGCTGTCAGAAGATCAGCTGTCAGCAAAAGAGCAAGAAAGAATTCAGAAGTTTGTGCAGTATCATATGACAGATGCAGAGCACTTACAAACTACTGACTATGATGCAATCAGAGCTATCTGTGAAAAACACTCAACAAGAGTCAGTTCAACAAGCTGACGATTCAACTTGTCTTGCCCGAAAGTCTCAGAAACTTTACTATAAGCAATCTACGTGATCTGATGGGCCATATGGGAGTCGAACAAACTCTAAATCTGGTTTGCTCCAGGTTCGATTGGCCAAGAATGGGAGCTGAAGTTGAACAAAAAGTCAAGACTTGTAGTTGCTGTGTCCATAGGAAAGCTCTACCACTGAGAAGCGCAACCTTAGTCAACATACAGGCTACAAGGCCTTTACAGCTGGTCTGTATCGGCTTTCTTTCTCAGGCATAACACGCGTGACATTCTGGTAATCACAGACTTCTTTACTAATGCTATGGCTATACCATCCCCAAACCAAAAAGCAAAAACTGTAGCAAAGTCCTTGTGGGATCGATTCATTATATATTAATTCTTCCGGGAACAGTTACATAGTGACCATAAGGACCAGACTTTGAGTCACACACTATTAAGGAACTTTGCTCAATCGGCGGGATCCAGAAAATCAGAGCAACACCTTATCACCCACGAAAAACTCTGTGGAAAGATTCAACCGAACCTTGTTGAACATGCTCGGAACCTCAGAGAAAAAGGACAAAACTCACTGGAAGGATTTTGTTAAACCTATGGTTCATGCGTATAATTGCACCAAGCACGAGACTGAATCCATTGCCAGTGAATGAGTCTATTAATCTATTATCTTATAAATCTGTAAGAGTACACTTATTTTATGTAACACTGAAGGTCCCATTACATTAACATTTATACTGCAGGACTGAAAGGTGATGCTGAAAATGTGGCTCCTCAGTGGAAAGCCATGAATTTCTAACCTTTTATGGAACTCGCCCCCTTTTTGCAGGTTTTTTGCCTACATGACCTACCCAACAAAAAGTGGTACAGCTCCCACATACTTTAACACACAGGAGTGAGTCTCATTGGAAATAAGAGATTCTCTAGTTTCAGATACAAGTGTCAGATTGATTCTAGGCCTTACTGGCACAAAGTTACAGAGGCTAGAATGGAAGGTTTTGTTTACCTGATAAACTGATTAATCTTATTTCTCTGGAACATGTTAGGAACCAAATAACAACTGAGGGTCATTCACCAAAAAAAAAAATCAAGTCAAAAGACCCAAAAATGGCTTCAATAATTTTTTTTTCTATGGACATGTCCGTCCGGTCATGTGTTTTTTGTGTACTTGTTTACTGTATAACTTTGAATTAAAAGACTGCATGCTCAGTTTAAAAGGCCTTCTGTCTACAAGTCTGCTGTGAAAAAAGGCCTGTAACCTGCAAACTGACACCCTGATCTGTGAGAGTGTGAAAAGGTCAAGGATTGCGCAATAAACCCAGTGCGCATCCATTTCTGCGCAGCTGAGGCCTCAGAGCCGTGTCATGTTGCATACCGTTGGAATCGTCTCCTTATTGGCTAATGAGCTGTAGAGGTCGCGGACCATTTCATTGCTATTGGAAGGAGCAATTGTCAGTCAAATGGAGGGTTCCCACATAGGATGGAAAGACATCATTGGCTTCTCAGCCGTCTACTGTATCTCTGCAATACAAGCGCCGATTGGCTCAAGTGAGGGCTTGTTTGATTCGTTAGGCCCTGGACTACAAATCTGATGCATCATGCAGTGTAATTTTTGAAACCTCCAATGAGAAGTTAGAGCCGAAACAAAGGATGGTGGTGCACTACTGTTTCCAGTTTTCGGTCACAAACGGAATATTTGCACAAACGTTTTGGATTAAAAGGCTTACAGATTACAGTTCCTTGGACCTTTGGGGATTCATATTATGCTTTGTGTGTGGGCTTAAAAAATCTTGAGAGTCTAAGCTTTACTAGAAAAATAAGTTTAACCATGTATTTAGAGCATTTAATGCTTAAAAGCTACAACGAAGCTTGTTTCTGGCTCATCCCCTAGTGGTCATTGTGAGCTGTAACAGGATTTATAATCTGAGTCGTAAATAATACAGTAATTCTATGTTTTGTGTTATTTTAAATTCTAACATTGTACGCAGGCCAACAGTTAGGAAGCGGTTAGTGCTTTCTGGATGCTACATCGTGAACAGGACCTGTGTGTACAAATAGCATCATTTCAATACATACTGTATCATCAGGGTCCAAGCACCTTCATCCTTCACAATATCACCCCCTAGTGGTCAGATCATTATGTTACATACAATAAATTCATACATGGGTTCATAAATGAACAAACTTACATTTAAAGTAACACAGTGATCATTAAAATCCAGTTCAAGAGTTTTTCATACAGAAGAAAAGAAGGAGAGAATCACCTGAAGCAACAGATTACTAGTGCTGCTCCTCTTCTGTTTGATGCTCTGTTTTAATTACTAGTGGTGTTCTTGGTTATTCTCTCTCTCTCTCTCTCTCTCTCTCTCTCTCTCTCTCTCTCTCTCTCTCTCTCTCTCTCTCTAACTCCTCCACTGTCTGTGTCACAGTGTCTGTCTCCCTGTGAATATTTTCTCTCTCATCCTTTAACCTCGGCTTAAATCGTCAGTCTTCTCTTGACACTTGACTCCTTCGTCCTCTCTCATCTCGTCAGCTTCCTTTTTTTTTTCTCATCTCTGTCCTGTATAACGAAGCTATCCCAGCTAACCAGAGCCACCTCCTGACAGAAACCTGACATACCATATTAAGGATATAATGTTCAGTTAAATAAAACATGTTTCTTTGGAGCCTTAGACAGAATTGTTACAGTTAAAACGTGAAAGAAGGAAAGCACTGAGTGTGAGACGTTTATGTGAAATTAACCATTGTTGCAGGTTCCTGAGCACCGAGACACTGATGCTTGAAGCTCCAGGGCTTGGATTCTAAATTATGGTGTAAAGAGGGTTTTCTATTTCATTTGAGATCAAATTAAAAAAAGAAATAAGCAAGTTACACAAAAATAAAGAGCTAACGATGAAGAGATAAAGATAAAGCTCTTCCTGAAGTATCTACACCAGTCCCAGGACACAGATAATTTCTGTTCTCCTATGGGAGACATTAGTGACCACTTTGCCCTGCATTTTTCCTGCTTTAATAATTCAGATGACTGAAATGAACAGTTTTTGATTAATTTCCTCAGGAGAAACACTTCAGATAAGCCGAGGATTCGAGTCACTCATCTGGTCTAAAAGATGCTGAGTTCATGAACGCTTCTGTCTGGCTTGTGTTAAAGGTCAGAAATGTCCTTGTGATGGAATTGAGAGCTTCTAAATTGAAAGACAGAAAATAAAGATCCTCTGTGATCCAGTGCGGTTCCTACCATGCCCTTGTGGAACTCATCATCTTCAGGATCAATACAAGGTTGAGCAAAGGACGTGTTTTTGTGCTTGTTGATAACGATACTAATCATGGTCAGATCCTCTGTTTTTGTAAATCACTCAACATATTCTGACCAATCAGAAGCCAGAACCCAACACTGTTGACTTAATGATATTTTATTTTAACACGATGGCTCGAGACCTCATGCTGATGTGTGTGGTTAAAGGAGATAAACATAAACGTTATTGCATGAGGAAAGTTTATTTTTTTTGTTTATTTGTTAATCATACAGTAAATCATTATACAACAGTTAAACTGCAACTTCTCCTGCTGTCCCGAAGCTTGCAATTTTCCTCTATAGGAATTTCTTTTATTTAACTAAATTTTAGGTGATTTTTAGAGACAAAGATGAAACAGGAAGCAGGATTTGACTGCAAAAATACGGCAGGTTTTAGAAAAGTCCTGAACTATTCATTCATTCATTTTCTACCGCTTATCCGAACTTCTCGGGTCACCGGGAGCCTGTGCCTTGGTTCCTTGTGGAACTTGGTTGTAGGCAGAAGTTTGGATCAACTGTTGAGTCATCGGTTGTTGTTGTTGTGTATATATCACCTCTGTAAACACCTCTGTATTCACCTGCTGTGAATATTTTGGCTGTAACAAAAAGATTCAGCACACACACACACACACACACACACACACACACACACACAATTCACAACTTTACATTTTACATATGTGACTTGAATCTAAGGATCAGAAATATTTAACGTTTGAGTTTCTCATATTCAGAATATCGTCTTATTCAGATGTGTGTGTTGATTTAATTACTATTTTAATTATTTAGCAGAATGTTAGAATGTTCATTTAACAGAATTTTGTGCTTTCCAAAGTAACTGAGACACGCCTCTCTTTATTTATCTATTTATTTATCTATTTATTAGCAAAAATGTAGTAATTTTTAAATACCATTTTAATAAGCACTTAAATGTGTAGTACGGTCTAATGAGGATGAAGTAAACCAAAGCACTTTTTTAAACATGCTAGAATGAGATTTGTTTGCGTAATTTATTGAAGAGCTGTTTTAAAAGTAACATGCAGCAGTAGCCAGAGTCAATGCGTTTAGACTCATTTGCATCTGCCGTGTGATTTATGATAACATTTCTTCGTTTTTTTCTTGATGTACATTTCCACAGACGGGTTTCAGTTTGGAGTTTCAGTTTTACTCTAGAAACCACACTCTGTTCCTCTGTTATATGTCTAGTCTGTGTTTAGGGCCTCAGAATCTGTTTGAACCTGATAGAATAAAAATATCAGAAACAGACTCACTGTAGTTGTGGAGCAGCAGGTAGCTTTACAGGCGACAGCACAATTGCAGATAGAAATGATGAGCTCGAGCACTTCGAAAACCAACAACACTCCATAGAGTCCATACCACTGACCCAAACAAACAGACAAACCATCATATGAGTAAATAAATATAAAAAGTAAGCAGTTTTCTAACATGCAAATATATAATCTGTTTAATAATAATAGTTTTCTTCCATACTGTGACAGCTCTAAATATTAAAAGAAATACTCATGGCATGAAATTACACTCAGCTTTAAAAATGTTGTAAAGAGGAAACTATTTATTTATTTATCTATCTATCTATCTATCTATCTATCTATCTATCTATCTATCTATCTATCTATCTATCTATCTATCTATCTATCTATCTATTAATTCATTATTTAATTTATTAATTTTATCTTAATACAAATTAGACAGCATATGTGTGGTTGGAAATGTTAGAGCTTATAAAAAAAAATAAATCAAGTGATTTGGGGACAAGTAGAATGAGATACAAACCATTGTTTGAACATGCCGCTGACATCCGGATGAGGAATAGCGATGAGAGAAGTAGTCATTTTTACACCAGTCAAAGTAGAAAACCCAAAATGTAATGTCCACTAAGAAGAGAATGATAAAGACACCTGCAACCACAGCACTGAACACGTTCATTCCCAACGAGGCTTTCACCTAAAGAGGAAACAGGAAACAGTATCGTCTAACAGAATAGATACTTTCTCAATCTATACAGGAAACTCTGGATCCTGATTGATCTGATAAGAAGAGGTTGAGAAGTTGTCTAGAGCTGCTCTGACACTGGTTCAGACAGTTTCTATTAATGCTTTATAGAAGCATTATATATATACTTTATAGGGCATTGTTTCCAAAGTAACATCTCTGACCTTTATACGGGTCAGAGGTCAACCCGGATCTTTTGTTTCTCTGGAACTTTTAATTTCAAATGAAACACAATTTTAAGTGAAATGTTTGTGCTTAGGTATGTTAATAAGACGTAACGCAGCTCGTCAGAACATTTCACTGTTATGTTTAATCTGAAATTCAAATTAAACTGAAATCCACAAATTCATGATATACTTTTTTTAAATGTATAAATTAATCCTTGTTCAACATTAAATGTAATTATAAATCGATTAAAAGTTTGCTTGTATGTATAAGGGTTAAATATATAAAGGACTTGTCAGGAAGTGGTTTATGCTATCCTAACGCTACACTATGAGCAGTCTGCTACAACCACTGTGCAGTTCCACATCAGTTCTTTCTCACTCAACAACCATCAATTTGACTGAACTGGATGTTTCCTTTCTTTCCACTGCTTTACAACCACACAAACACAGTGATAGATGTTTTACTTGGAAATTAAAAACAGTAGGTAAAGAAATTATTAGTAAGCCGTGTTTACATACCATGCATGGATCGTGCTTTTTGGCTGTAGCGACTGATAAAGCACCAGAGATAACGAACTGTTTAAAAAAAGAAACATGATTGTTTATCAAGTACAAGTGAAGGTTATCAGCTTGTATCACTGTTCAACTCTTAAAACTTCCTCTATTATCTAGAGTCATAACCAGAATTGTATTACAACAAACTGTATTGAAGTAAAGTTTAACTTTATAGGTTATTTTTTCTCTACACAAACTAGCCCATATTACTGAAGCATGGTGGCGGTAGCATATTGTTAAGTATCAGTTTTTGTACATTGTTTGGAGTAACAGTGGAAAAACATAAGTTTTTAAATGTGAAAAATAAATGAATACATTAAAAAAAATCCACCAGAGAAGAAACCGCGAGGCCGAGGTTAAGTTATAGCACGATGCTACCAGCACCATGCTTCAGTATTATGGGCTGCTTGAATATAAATCTATAAATCTAATTTACTTCTGTGTTCCTCAGTAATGTGTTAACTTACGACCAGAGATCCACACAAAGTGATACCACTGATGACCATGGGTATGACCACTAACGAGGTTAAAACAATACCGAGCAAGAAAGTCAAGCTTCCGATTATGATCTGCACAGTCTGTGGAGAAAAAGAGCGAACGAGATTACAATCTGGAAAAATCTGAAATGTTTCTGCACACTGCTGCTCTATGAAGACGTGTGAAGATGGTATTTTACCCCCAGTGCTTTGGGCTCGCCTTTCAGAAAAGCTGAGCATCGGAAGAGTCGGGAACGAGCAGGAGCCGTTACAGGGGTCATGATGACGAGGCGTCGACAGATTTTCTAGCCAGTAGAACAACAAAATAAGTAATACATTTTTTTTTGTAATAGTTTTGAATTGACAATATATTTCTTATAATATTCAATTCAATTCCTTTGTAAACCACTTGTAACAATTCACATTGTCACAAAGCAGAATTATAGAAGTATAGAAACTGAACAAAATTCAAAATAAGAATAAAAGTAAATAAATACATATACATATATACATTATATATAATAAAGTTTTAAATTAAGTTACTGTATATCTCTAACACCTATCCCCAGTAACGGGAAATATATTTGAATGTAATAAAAAAATCAGCTGTTCATCTGTTTTACTCCACAATGGAGTAAAAACAAACCTTTATTCTCCGTTTGGATCAAAATGGTCATGTTGTTATTTTAACTTTAAATTAAAATATATTCTAAAATAAAGTTTTATAAATTGTCTCTATTGAACTTGAGCAGTTGATTTCTCTCGGCCGTACTGTACGTCCTCTCACTAAAGCATCTCTTAACATATTAGGAGTTTAGTTTGATCATCTAGAGTTTAGTTTGATCACTAATATTAATCTGTGTTTTTTTTTTTTACTGTAGGTGAAATAACACCATGATATAAAAAACAACAACATAACCATAGACACAAGTGTTTACCTGATGAAGGAAGGTCCTACAGTAGTTCTCTGCCGCTTGGCTGCGTTTGGCTTGTGAGCGAGTAGAAGTTTGTAGAATATTTCTTTACTTCCTAGACCATGTGTGTGAGGTCGACTGGGTGTGAACCAGGCTGAAAACCATCAGCACAAAATATGTGTGGTTAATAGATGTGAAAAAAATATAGTTATTACTTTATTTGAAATCCAGGACTTAAATTTCTACAAGTTAAGAGTTGACTATAATTTCGTTATATAGGCTCTGTTGCTTGCCACTTTCACTGCTAGTTCAAAGTTTCTGCATTTATTGCATACGCAATTATTCTGTCTGTACATTTAGCTGCTTGCTGTTGGAATTTTGTTTTGTTTAGGTGGACATGGTCTCTGTAGTCTGAGTCTAGTCCCACGTCCCGGGGTGCTACACTTCTCATGTGATCAGGTGATGTGTGTAATGTTTATTAAACTACTTTCATTCATTCCATTGGCTACATTCATTTGGTTCTGCTATAAGTTTGTTAGAGTTTGTCAGGTATTGAAAGTAGTTTTAAGACACAAATAGTTTAATGTGTTCAACAACCCCTAAAGTTTCACAGTCGTTTAAGCTTGTGATGTGATTAGATGGTTTGTGGTTTCCTGATGCTTCAGCATGAGCAGGCCATGTGGAACAATGTGGTTCTCCGGCTTATGTTTTTTCTTATTTTAGAAAAATGCTACCAAGAGCATCGTAATGATATGAGTGGAAAAGACAAGACTTTATATTTTAATGCTGTTCAAATAATCCTCAGTGGCTTGATATTTCTCTGAAGGCTCATTCCTTTATTGGGTTTATTTATTAATAAAACTGTATTTTGGGAGAAAGATCAAGCCTGATACATTAGTCTTGAAGCTTGAGCTTTCTCACTGTACCTACGTACACATCCTTGTGAAGGAGCTCTTACTATGGAAACAGTAACAATTGCGTTAATATAACTCTGAACTTGAGATAAAATTAATGAACTCTTCGGACCAATCAGGATCCAGAATTGGACGGCATTGTGCTGTAGATGGGTATCGTGCAGATGTGTCTGAGGATCTCTGAGAAGATCATTAACAGTGAAGTGTGATGGTGTTATTACACAGTGGGACCACATGCAAAGTTTATTGTTAATCAGACAGGTTACAATCAGACACACTCACAGAATTGGACCATACATACGAAACAAACTAATTAAAGACAAGACTTCTGGATTATTTGAGTAGCTCTGCTGTCATCATTTTTCAGAAGCAACGCTTCACAGCTAACTGTAATAGACGTGAGGTTCAGCGTGAAGCATAAACAGTACAGAACTACACCATGATTAAAATTCAAATGTTGTAGGATTGGGTTGTAGTACACAGGATTGTACATTGGCGGTGGATTCGTTGGCTGTTGAATCATCGGCTGTTGAAACGTCAGCTGTTGAATGGTGGGCTGTGGATTCATCGGCTGTGGGATCAACGGTTGTGAATACTGTATCGGCTGTAACAGAAATATTCTATAAAGAAGTAGTCGTAGATCAGGATAAAAATAGAATTGACTGTTTACTCAGGTTGACTTTTATAAGCATTTATGGGTTAAGTTCAGGGTCTGTGATTTTAGCCCAAAAGTTCCGTCCATATGAAACCAGATAAAGATTGCAGAGCTCTTTAAGTTCTCTCATGATGCTTTTGCTGTTCTTTCTGTGTGATTTCTTATGTAGAAAACATTCTAAAGGACAATCTGACTTTTCTCAGTGAGTGCCATTTAATTGCACTAACACTCTACTAATGCAGCTTATCTCATTTAGTTGTGTTAATGCTGTGTCTGATCTAATGCCCTGAGTGTGTAAGAAGAAAATGTGTGTCAGATCAATGAGTAAATCAGAAATGAAGATCTGTCACAGAGACACCAAGTCCTTCTCTCATGCACCAGCATTCACATTCCCCTGAGTACTAATCAGCAGCACCTGCTCCGCATTCATCACTCAACACACCCTATATAAGCCACTCTCAGTCACTCAGTCTTTGTCTGGTTTCATATGTACTAACATGATTTTTTTTCGCAGTCAAGCTCCAGACTCCCGTTTGTCTCACACCAATTGGCTCTCCTTCCTTCTCCTTCAGTGCGATTGCATTAAATGTGTTCACGGATTTCAATAAACATCACTTTGGTTTTGCTTATGTATGTATTGCCCATGTCGTATGTATCATTACAGAAGACCAGACCTATACCGGAAGCACGATGAACGTTCCAGCGTCGGATCCCATTCGCGAATTGGTGGATCTTCTTCGCTCATCGCTACAATCCAGCGCCACCACACCAGTCATAACACCGCCTTCTTCTGCGACCGTAGTTGCATCTCCATGGCCAGCCCTACTCTGGTTCGGCAGAGAATTGCACCGGATTTCTGCTTCAGTGTTCTTTATTGTTCGAGATGCAACCTCAACAATATCCCACCAAGCGCTCTAAAATAGCCTTCATCATCTCACATCTCCGAGGAAAGGCTCTCCAATGGGCAGATTCTTTGTGGCAACAGAACTCCCAGACGGTACAGTCATATGCTTTATTTATCTCTCATTTATGATGACCAAATGGGATTGGAAAGATTCATTCAACTGTCCATTCGCACGGATCATCGCTGACTATGGTGTCTAACAACAGAAGGTTCTCCATCGACATCCAGAGTATGAGTATGTACCACTTCCATTGAAAACCCTCACCAGAATATCCCCTCCAAGGTCCCGGTCCAATATGAGGAGTATGCCGACGTATTCTGTCCCAAGAGAGCTTCGCAGCTACCGCCTCATAGAACATGGGATTGCACGATTGATCTCTTACAGGGTGAACCAGTGCCCACAGGAAGGATCTACCCACTCTCTATTAACGAACAAGAAGCCATGGAGGAGTACATTCAAGAGGCTCTTGCACAAGGCTACATCCATTCCCTCTACCTCTCCTGCTGCGTCCAGTTTCTTCTTTGTAGCTAAGAAGGACATAGGCCTCCGACCCTGTATTGACTACTGATCGCTCAATAGTATCACCACCAAGTTCTGCTACCCTCTCCCACTCGTCTCTGTGGCCCTGGAACAATTACGTGGTTGCAGAATCTTCACTAAGAAGTGCGTACAACCTGGTCAGAATCCGTTCAGGGGATGAGTGGAAGACAGCGTGGTGACTCCGACAGGCCACTACGAATATTTAGTGATGCCGTATGGCTTAGTGAATGTGCCATCTGTCTTTCAGGACTTTATGCACCATGTGTTCCGGGACTTCCTGAACTAGTTCGTGATTGTCTATATCGATCATATCATCATCTTTTCCAAATCTATACCAGAACATATTCAACACGTCACGGAAGTCCTACGGAAGCTCCGGGAACACCAGTTATACCTCAAAGCCGAAAAGTGTGAGTTCCACACAGGAGAAGGTAAAAGCGGTTCAGAACTGGCCCATTCCCAACACCATCAAGGAGCTTCAACGCTTTCTGGGATTTGCGACGGACGGTTTATCCACAACTTCAGCCTCATAGTCACACCCCTCACCTCACTCCTCCAGGGCAAACCAAAATCACTGAGCTGGTCTCCCTTGGCTACAAAGGCCTTCGGAGAGCTGAAAGAAGCCTTCACCCAAGCTCTGGTCCTCATTCATCCCAATCCACAACTTCCCTTCACCATAGAGGTCGACGCCTCCACTACAGGTGGAGTTCAGGCACAGTTTTTTCACAATCTCTCAGTTAAACCCAGGTACTCCATCCATGCACCTTCTTCTCGCACAAGTTCACCCTCGGCAGAGTTTAATTATGACATAGGCAACCGCGAACTCCTAGCCATCAAACTTGATCTAGAAGAATAGAGACACTGGTTAGAGGGTGCCAAATCCCCATTTACAGTTTTCACAGATCACAAGAATCTACTATATCTCCGAGACGCTAAAAGGTTGAACCCTCCTCAAGCTCAATGGGCCCTGTTCTTCACTTGCTTCAACTTTACCATCACCTACCATCCAGGAGTGAAGAACAAGAAAGCTGATGCATTATCCCGCATCCACGCGCTTGAGGAGGAAACTGACCAACCAGAGACCATCCTTCCATCCTCCATGATCGTCAGCCCAATTCAGTGGACACCTGAAGGAGAAAATACTGCCCATCCACCACCGGAATTTCCAACCAATGTTCAGTTTATTCCTTCATCACAACACATGCCCCTCATCAACCAAGTACATACCTCAGTTGGCACTGGTCACCCAGGCATTAGTCGAACCCTCTCATACCTCCAGGGGAAGTTTTGGTGGCCCGAAATGGCCCAAGATGTCAGGAGGTTCGGTTTAAGATGCTCAGTGTCATTTATGTAATGAGGCGAGCCAGCCAGGAGGTAGTGGTGTGATACCGATCATAGGCATTGAGACTATGATCGGTATCACACCACTACCTCCTGGCTGGCTCGCCTCATTACATAAAAGTGGCGAGCCAGCCAAATGGTAGTGGTGTGATACTGATCATAGGCATTGAGACTTTAAAACCCCAGTTTGGTGACCAGACAAATTAACACATTGCTAACATGGATGCTGTTGCTCAGGAAGGTATAAAAATCCCAAACGCTGTAAGAGTTAGTGGGGTAAATGAAAGCACAGGTGATAAAGACCTGATACATTTCCTAGAAGAACACGGTACCATTGTTAGTCAATTAAGATTGATGATACTGAATCAGAATTCCATGATAATCTAGTCATTGGTCATGCTTTACAATCTCTAGAGCCAATGTTACTGCATACATATCAGCTGACTAGTGATGCAAATGTTACTTACACAATAAGGTCTCTAGCCAGTGTTTACACTCAAGAGTTGAGGGTGGGGGTTACAGCTACGAAATCATACCTCAAAGGACTAAGAGAAATAGCAACACAGCAGGAACTAACCTCAACCTCCAAACGAGGTGGATTATGATACATTGTGCTCTAATGTAGCCTTGTCCTTAAAGACCTCACAATATCTGATCTTTACGGGTCAAGGAAGATCTTAGACAGCTCTTTGTCTCCAGCTGCCAACATTATTAAACAATGGGGTCCTGAAACTTCCCAATTGGTTTACTTACAACTGCTAGATTCCGCTTTCGGCACTGTAGAGGATGGAGATGAGCTTTTCCCTAAGTTCATGAACACCTTGCAGAACGCAGGCGAGCAACCGTCTGCCTACTTGTCCAGGCTTGCCGCCTTGAATATAGCTGTGTCTCACTCAATACAGCAGACCGGCAACTTTTAAAACAATTCTGCCAGGGCTTCTGGGATGATGGTATAATTGCTGACCTACACCTACCTCAAAAATGTGAAAATCCTCCAACTTTCGCACAGCTGTTCCTGATGTTGCACACGGTAGAAGATAAACAAGCAGCTAAAACCATTCTTATGAAACAGCACCTTGGTGGAACCAAGCAGTGAGCATCAATACATGCGCCGCTTCTAATGTACTGTCATTGGCAACTGAAGCCAGAGAGATCAAAAAGCAAATAGCAACCCTGCTGTAGGGAAAGGAAAGTTCCAACAGGGTGCTGTAAACACAACATCTGTGAGAAATGACCAAACAGACAAACCCAGACCCTGGTATTGCTTTAAATGCAGAGAGGATGGTCATATCGCCTCTTCATGTGATTCAGAGACCAACCCAAAGCTTGTAGCTGAAAAACACAAACTCTTGAGGGAAAAGCAATCCCAATGGGAGGCTCAGAATGAAACTACTAAGAGTGCTTTAAACTAAAATCGGTTCCTGCTGTGGGATGACCAGGGACTGAAGGGTCAAAGTGTCACTTTAATGTGAAAGCCTTTGCACAGAATCACAATTCCAAGAGGAAGCCTGCTAAACTGCCAAAAGGTTTAGTTGGAGGGAGATGCATTGCCCAAATCACTATTTTAGGGCAAGAATGTAACTGCTTAATTGATACCGGCTCTCAAGTTACCACCGTTTCTTTATCCTTCTATGAACAGTTCCTTTCTGGATATCCTATCCATTCACTTTATGACTTACTGGAAGTTGAAGGAGCCAATGGTCTTTCTGTACCTTACATTGGGTACATAGAGCTTACTGTGACACTCCCTGCCTATTTCATTGGCACTGATGTTGACGTGCCTACCGTTACTTTAGTCGTTCCAGACACTGAGTCTCAGACTTCCCCTTTGGTCCTGATAGGGACAAATACTCTGGATGTACTGTATGATGCACAATTGAGTGAGGGTTCCCCATCTTTTCAACCTTAACCATTTGGCTACCGAGCTGTTTTGAATGCCCTCAGATTATGGCACAAATACAGCATGGCCGTACACATGCTTGGGAACCCGACCGATAAGTGGGTCATAGTAGAGCATCCAACAGCATCTTCTCTACATGGAGGAGTTATTGTTAAAAAAAATGCTTACTTACATTTGATTCTAAGTCTTCTTCTACTTGTCTTCCGAAAGTCCTTACCAATGAGACGGACCATGACATTACCATTCCACAGAGGTGTGTCATTCTCAAAATTCACACTTTGGAGTCAGTTCTTTCTTCCGGCCATGATGTGTCAGACTCAGCTTTCCAAAGCAGTAATCTTTCAGTGGTCAAGGAAGAGACATTCATGGCAATTCTCCAATACCACAGGAGTGGAGTGGAGGGACCGAATCACCAAAAAGTTACAGGAGATGCCAGAAGCTTTCACACAGCACAATCTATCACATTGTGCCATACCAATTCACCAACGTGAAAGCACATTCGAGAATTTCTTAGAAGTGGAGTAAGACGGGAGTCAAAGTCTTCCTTATCATCACCATTAGTGGTCGTAAGATAGTAAAATGGCGATGTACGACTCTGTATTGACTACCGGAAGTTCAATTTCCAAACGGTCAAAGATGCGTATGCCTTGCCAAACCTTGAAGAAACGTTTTCAGCTTTGCACGCTTCAAAATAGTTCACCATTCTCGACTTTAAATCTGGTTATTACTAGATCAAAGTCAAAGAAGCAGACAAGCCCAAAATGGCTTTTGTCTGACCCCTGGGGTTCTGGGAGTTCAACTGTCTACCTCAGGGGTACCTCAAGGGTCTTCTTAAGGGAGTGGGATCGTCTTGTGTTGATAGACGGAATCCTGTACAGACAACAAAGAGAGGATGTCTCTGTAAACCATCGACTTGTCTTGCCCGAAAGTCTCAGAAACTTCACTATAAGCAATCTACATGATCTGGGCCATATGGGACTCAAACAAACTCTAAATCTGGTTTGCTCCAGGTTCTATTGGCCAAGAATGGGAGCTGAAGTTGAACAAAAAGTCAAGACTTGTAGTCGCTGTGTCCATAGGAAAGCTCTGCCACAGAGAAGCGCACCCTTAGTCAACATACAGGCTACAAGGCCTTTATAGCTAGTCTGTATCGACTTTCATTCTCAGGAGTAACATGTGTGATATTCTGGTAATCACAGACTTCTTTACTAAGTATGCTATGGCTATACCAACGCCAAACCAAAAAGCAAAATCTGTAGCAAAGTCCTTGTGGGATCAATTCATTATACATTAATTCTTCCGGGAACAGTTACATAGTGACCAAAGACCAGACTTTGAGTCACACACTGTTAAGGAACTCTGCTCAATCGCCGGCATCCAAAAAATCAGAACCAAACCTTATCACCCATGAGGAAACCCTGTGGAAAGATTCAACCTCACTGGAAGGATTTTGTTAAACCTATGGTTCATGCGTATAATTGCACCAAGCACGAGACTGAATCCATTGCCAGTGAATGAGTCTATTAATCTATTATCTTATAAATCTGTAAGAGTACACTTATGTTATGTAACACTGAAGGTCCCATTACATTAACATTTATACTGCAGGACTGAAAGGTGATGCTGAAAATGTGGCTCCTCAGTGGAAACCCATGAATTTCTTTAAATAATCTGAGTCGTTAATATTACAGTAATTCTATGTTTTGTGTTATTTTAAACTCTGAAGTTGTACGCAGGCCAACAGTCAGGAAGCGGTTAGTGCTTTCTGGATGCTACATTGTGAACAGGACCTGTGTGTACAAATAGCATCATTTCAATACATACTGTATCATCAGGGTCCAAGCACCTTCATCCTCCACAATATCACCCCCTAGTGGTCAGATCATTATGTTACATACAACAATAAATTCATACATGGATACATACAACTTACATTTACAGTAGCACAGAGATCATTAAAATCCAGTTTGAGAGAGTTTTTCATACAGAAAGTAACAGCTTACTGATGGACTGATGGTACTGATGTTTGTGATGGACCCTGAAATAAGTTCTGAGTTTATTAATTCTGCTGCTACTCTTTTTTTTTTGATGATAATTACTAGTGGTGTTCTTGGTTATTCTCTCTCTCCCTCTCTCTCTTGCTCTCTCTCTCTCTCTCTCCTCCACTTTCTGTGTCACAGTGTCTGTCTCCCTTTGATTTTTTTTCTCTCATCCTTTAACCTCAGCTTAAATAGTCAGTCCTCTCTTGACACTTGGCTCCATCGTCCTCTCTCGTCTCGTCAGCTTCCTCTTTTTTCTCATCTCTGTCCTGTATAACGAAGCTATCGCAGCTGACAGAAACCTGACATACCATATTAAGGATATAATGTCCAGTTAAATAAAACATGTTTCTGCTGAGCCTTAGACAGAATTGTTACAGTTAAAACATGAAAGAAGGAAAGCACTGAGTGTGAGACGTTTATGTGAAATTAGCCATTGTTGCAGGTTCCTGGGCACTGAGACGGATTGGATTCTACATTATGGTGTACAGAGGGTTTTAAACTTCATTTGAGATCTGTTCTCCTATGGGAGACATGATTGACCACTTTGCCCCGCATTTTTCCTGCTTCAATAATTCAGATGACCGAAATGAAGAGTTTTTGATTAGTTTCCTCAGGAGAAATGCTTCAGATTCGCCGAGGACTCGAGAGTCACTCATCTGGTCTAAAAGACGCCGAGCTCATGAACGCTTCTTTCTGGCTTGTGTTAAAGGTCAGAAATGTCCTTGTGATGGAATTGAGAGCTTCGAAATTGAAAGACAAAAATTAAAGAGTCTCTGTGCTCCAGTGTGGTTTCTACCGTGCCCTTGAGGACATCATCATCTTCAGGATCAATACAAGGTTGAGAGAAGGATGTTTTTGTGCTTGTTGATAACGATACTAATCATGAAATGAGCTCCAGTGATCCTGACAACTACTGCTTTTCAGAGCCGACTGATCCAAAATGACTTCTGCCTGGAGTCTCATCAATTGGAGGCTGATCTCTGCTGATGAGGGTGGATCTACATGAAGGCTAGCTGAGATTACATGAGATTGTAGTGGATGGAATCACTTAAAAATAATGAAGGATTGGAACTGATATGAACAGTAATACTATCAAATCTCCATCAGGTATCAGTTCTTCACCATTTGATTTATAATCCCAATCTTGGTTGTTTATAATAATTTATAATCCGACTCTCAGTGTTTACAATGATTTATAATCCCACTCTCTGTGTTAATTATGATTTATAATCCCACTCTCAGTGTTTATATAGAATGATGATGATTTTAGATTTAAAATATTTGGAACATTTCACACGTGCCCCTTTACCACCGAGGCAGTTTGAGTGCAGGTTCGGAGCCTAATTTAGAACCAGCTCTTTCTTTTTCGACAGCCAAAGCACCGGGTCTGAACCAGGAAAAGTGGTTCTTAAGTAGCACCACAACGTTGCTGGTCTAGACTTAAGAACCACTTGCGTTAGGGGCTGTGGGCGGGGCTACTGTTAGTGCATTTGATAATGTACCTTAAGTATACTAATGTTTAATACATTTTTACTTTACCGTGAAATGATACATTATCAGCACACATGATAGTAGGTAGCTACATGCTAAGGCTAAATTTTCTGTGTTAATGATAGAATAACGTTATGTACTTTCTCTATTACAACCTCCGTTTATACAGATTACACGGAGCTGCACGTACACGTTTGATTCACAAAGCCATGAGCATTAACAGTAAAGCAACATCCACCATTGTTGATATTGTGTTTGTGTTTGCCGCTGCTGCGCTAACGGTGCTGTGTAACGTGACACGTATACAGTATACGTCAGACTCGGCTCTGTGATGGCTCTCTAGCCGATGGAAAGGCAAACCGGTTCTTAGAAGGATCGCCAATGGAACCAACTTTGAACCAGCACCAGTGCTAGCTCTGAACCAGCACTCAGTTCTTTTTGGTGGAAAAGGGGTAATGGTGACTGCTTTACCTCAGACACTGGAGACTCCTGTTATAATTATATTATGTTGCAGTAGAGCATTCATTTTAATCTGTATAAATATAAACTGTCAGATCACTATTATTGGAAATCTCTCAACATCTTCTGACCAATCAGAAACTAGAACTCAACACTGTTATTTTAACATGATGGCTGGAGACCTCATGCTGATGTGTGTGTGGTTAAAGGAGATAAACATAGACCTTATTGCATGCGGAAAGTTTATTTTTTTATTTGTTAATCATACAGTCAGTGATTATACAACAGTTAAGCTGCTCCCGCTGTACCAAATCTTGCATTTTACTTCTATAGGAAATTTCTTTTACAGTAGGTCATTTTTAGACACAAAGATGAAACAGGAAGCAGGATTTGACTGCAAAAATATGGCAAGTTCCAGAAAAGTCCTGAACTACGTAATTTTTAATCATTTAAACATTGTAGGTGATTACAGGAGATTGTTGTGGAACTTGGTTGTAGGCAGGAGTTTGGATCAACTGTTGATTTATCGGTTGTTGTTGTGTATATATCACCTCTGTAATCACCTGCTGTGAGTATATCTGCTGTGACAAAAATATTCAGCACACACACACACACACACACACACACACACACACACACACACACACACACACACACACACACACACACACACACAATTCACAACTTTACATTTTATATATGTGAATTGAATCTAAGGATCACAGAAATATTTAACATTTGATTTTCTCATATTCAGAATATCGTCTTATTCAGATGTGTGTGTGTTGATTTCATTACTATTTTAATTATTTAGCAGAATGTTAGAATGTTCATTTAACAGAATTTTGTGCTTTCCAAAGTAACTGAGGCACACCTCTATTTATTTATTTTTTAGCAAAAAAATAGTAATTTTTAAATACCACTGGTGTAGAATGTTCTAATGAGGATAAAGTAAACTAGAGCACTTTTTTAAAGACACTATTATATAGATTTTGTGTAAATTTATTTTAGAGCTGTTTTAAAAATGACATGCAGAAGTAACCAGAGTCGAAGCATTTAGACTCATGTTGCAACTGCCGTGTGATTTACTGTATGATAACGTTTCTTCTTTAAATGATGACTGAGGTTGTTTACTTATTTTTTTTTTCTTTATGTGCATTTCCACAGATGAGTTTCAGTTTTACTCTAGAAACCACACTCTGTTCCTGTGTTCTAGGTCTAGTCTGTGTTTAGGGCCTCAGTCTGTGTGAACATGATAGAATAAAAATATCAGAAACAGACTCACTGTAGTTGTGGAGCAGCAGGTAGCTTTACAGGCGAAAGCAGAAGTGCAGATAGAAATGATGAGCTCGAGCACTTCGAAAAACAACAACACTCCATAGAGTCCATACAACTGACCGAAACAAACAGACAAACCATCATATGAGTGAATAAATATAAAAAGTAAGCAGTTTTCTAACATGCAAATATATAATCTGTTTAATAATAATAGTTTTCTTTCATACTGTGACAGCTCGAAATATTAAAAGAAATATTCATATCATGAAAATGACACAGAACACTTAAAAATGTTGTAAAGAGGAAATTAATTATTTATATAATTATTAGTTACTTATATCAATTATTTATTTCTTTACATTTATATGAATAAATGTATTATTTAATTTATTAATTGTATCTTAATACAAATGAGACAGCGTATGTGTGGTCGGAAATGTAAGAGCTAATAAAAAGAAAAACATGTAATTTGGGACAAGTAGAATGAGATACAAACCATTGATTGAAGGCGCCGCTGACATCCGTAGGAGTAATCGGGATGTGAGGAGGATTCTTGGTCATCGTCATATTTACACCAGTCAAAAATGAAAATCCAAAATAAAATGTCTGCTGAGAGGAGAATGATAAAGACACCTGCAACCACAGCACTGAACACGTTCATTCCCAATGAGGCTTTCACCTAAAGAGGAAACAGGAAACAGTATCGTCTAACAGAATAGATACTTTCTCAATCTGTACATGAAACTCTGGATCCTGATCGGTCTGATTAGAAGATGTTGAGTTGTTGTCTAGAGCTGCTCTGACACTGGTGCAGATGGTTTCTATTAATGCTTCTTACTTTATAGGGAATAATTTCCATGGTAAAACCTCTGACCTTTAAACGGGTCAGAGATCAATCCAGATCTTTTTATTTCTCTGGAACTTTTAATTTCAACTGAAACATGATTTTAAGTGAAATGTTTGTGCTTAGGTATGTTAATAAGACGTAACGCAGCTCGTCAGAACATTTCACTGTTATATTTCATCTGAAATTCTAATTAAACTGAAATCCTGATATTCATTTTACAGTAAATGTATAAATTAATCCTTGTTCAACATAAAATGAAATTATACATTCATTAAAAAAACATTTTTGCAAGTTTGCTTGTATGTATAAGGGTTAAATATATAAAGTACTTGTCATGAAGTGGTTTATGTTATCCTAATGCTACACCATGAGCAGTCTGCTACAACCACTGTGCAGTTCCACATCCGTTCTTTCTCACTCAACAACCATCAATGTTTCTGAACTGGATGTTTCCTTTCATTCCACTGCTTTACAACCACACGAACACAGTGATAGATGTTTTACTGGAAAATTAAAAACTATTAACTAAGAAATTATTAGTAAGCCGTGTTTACATACCATGCATGGATTATGCTTTTTGGCTGTAGCAACTGATAAAGCACCAGAGATAATGAACTGTTTAAAAAAAGAAACATGATTATTTATCAAGTACAAGTGAAGGTTATCAGCTTGTATCACTGTTCAACTCTTAAACCTTCCTCTATTATCTAGAGTCGTAACCAGAATTGTATTAAAACAAGCTGTATTGAAGTAAAGTTTAACTTTATAGGTTATTTTCTTTCTACACAAACTAGCCCATATTACTGAAGCATGGTGGCAGTAGCATATTGTTAAGTACTAACCCTGGCCTATTATACACCTCAATATAAATACACATGTGTCTTAACAAACCCAGAATTTGTTAAAAAGCAAACCTAAACAATGAGAATAATGAAATAACATAAAAATAATGAAACAAAGAAAATACAGTATTAAAAGAAATCTGAGAGAAAGGAAAAGCAGCCATCAGTTTTTGTATGTCCTTTGGAGTAACAGTGGAAAAACATAATTTTTTAAAATGTGAAAAATAAATGAATACGTTCATTCATTCATTCATTTTCTATCGCTTATCCGAACTAACTCGGGTCACGGGGAGCCTGTGCCTATCCCAGGCATCATCGGGCATCAAGGCAGGATACACCCTGGACGGAGTGCCAACCCATCGCAGGGCACACACACACTCTCATTCACTCACACACTACAGACAATTTTCCAGAGATGCCAATCAACCTACCATGCATGTCTTTGGACCGGGGGAGGAAACCCCCGAGGCACGGGGAGAACATGCAAATTCCGCACAAACAAGGCAGGAATCGAACCCCGACCCTGGAGGTGTGAGGCGAACATGCTACCCACTAAGCCACCGTGCCCCCCTAAATGAATACATAAATAATAAAAAAAAATCCTCCTGACATAATTGAGTATTCAGAGAAATCAGAGAAGCAACCACGAGGCCGAGGTTTCGTTTCAGCTGAATGCTACCAGCACCGTGCTTAAGTATTATGGGCTGCTTGAATATAAATCTATAAATGTAATTCACTTCTGTGTTCCTCAGTAATGTGTTAACTTACGACCAGAGATCCCCACAGAGTGATACCACTGATGACCATGGGTGTGACAGTTAACGAGGTTAAAAAAATACCGAGCAAGAAAGTCAAGTTTCCGATCATGATCTGCACAGTCTGTGGAGAAAAAGAGCGAACGAGATTAAAACCTGGAAAAAAAAAATTCTGCACACTGCTGCTCTATGAAGACATGTGAAGATGGTATTTTACCCCCAGTGCTTTGGGCTCGCCTTTCAAAAAAGCAGAGTATCGGAAGAGCTGGGAATCAGCAGGAGCCGTTACAGGGGTCATGATGACGAGGCGTCGACAGATTTTCTATCCAGTAGAACAACAAAATAAGTAATAAAGATTTTTTTGTAATATTTTTTATTGACCATATATTCATTGTAATATTCAATTCAGTTAAATTCTTCTGTAAAGCACTTGTAACAATTCACATTGCCTCAAAGCAGCTTCATAGAAGTATAGAAACAAACAAAAAAAGCAAAATAAGAATAAAAATATATATATAGATATAGATATAAATAATTTCAAATTATGTTACTGTATATCTTTAACACCTATCCCTAGTAATGGTAAATATACTTGAATGCAATAAAAACAACATCTTAATACTTGCTAAGATTTCATCTGTTTTACTCCCCAATGCAAAAAAATACTAAAAAAACTTTCTTTGCTGTTTGGCGCAAAATGGCCATGTTGTTATTGTAAATGAAAATTTATATAAATTCTAAAATAAATTCTTATAAATTGTCTCTTCTGAACTTGAGCAGTTGATTTCTCTCAGCCGTACTGGACGTCCTCTCATTAAGCTTCTCTTAACACAATAGAAGGAATTTAGTTTGATCATCTAGAGTTTAGTTTGATCATCTAACATTAATCTATGTTTTTTTTTTTTACTGTAGGTGAAATAACTCTACGATATAAACAACAACAACATAACCATAGACACAAGTGTTTACCTGATGAAGGAAGGTCCTAGTTCTCTCCCGTTTGGCTGCGTTTGGCTTGTGAGCGAGTAGAAGTTTGTAGAATATTTCTTCACTTCCTAGACCATGTGTGTGAGGTTGACTGGGTGTGAACCAATCTGAAAACCATCAGCACAAAATCTGTGTGGATAATAGGTGTGAACTAATATATTCGTTAACCTGTTCAACTCTAGGCCTATTTTTTTAGCCTTATGCTTGAAAATGACACGATTTAAAATGAGGGTCAGTTGCTTTGTCACTTTCATTGCATGTGCAAAGTTTCTGCATTTATTGCATACACACTTATTCTGTCTGTACATTTAGCTGCTTGCTGTTGGAATTTTTGTTTTGTTTAGGTGGACATGGTCTCTGTAGTCTGAGTCTAGTCCCACGTCCCGGGGCGCTACACTTCTCATGTGCTCAGGTGATGTGTGTAATGTTTATTGAACTACTTCCATTCATTTCATTTGCTACATTCATTTGGTTCTGCTATAAGTTTGTTTAGAGTTTGTCAGGTATTGAAACTAGTTTTAAGACACAAAAAGTTTAATGTGTTCAACAACCCCTAAAGTTTCACAGCTGTTTAAGATTGTGATGTGATTAGATGGTTGTTTGTGGTTTCCTGATGCTTCAGCATGAGCAGGCCGTGTGGAACAATCTGTTTCTCCAGCTTATAGTTTTTCTTATTTTAGAGAAATGCTAAAAAGAGCGTCATAATGATATGAGTGAAAAAGACAAGACTTTATTTTTCAATGCTGTTCAAATAATCCTCGGTGGCTTGATGTTTCTCTGAAAGCTCATTCCTTTATTGGGTTTATTTATCAATAAAACTGTATTTGTACTTGGTAATGGTTTGCTTCCTACCTGGAAGGATGCTCATATCCGGTAACATGGAGGGGAGTGACATCTGCTCCACACAGACTCTCCACTGGCGTCCCACAGGGCTCAGTACTTGGCCCTCTTCTTTTCTCCCTGTATACTCACTCTCTTGGTGAAGTTATTTCATCACATGGGTTCTCTTACCACTGCTATGCTGATGATACGCAACTTATTTTCTCTTTCCCAGTCTCAATGCCTATGATCAGTATCACACCACTACCTCCTGGCTGGCTCACCTCGTTACATAAAAGTGGCGAGCCAGCCAGGTGAATTTGATAGTGGGCATGCTTTACAATCTCTAGAGCCAATGTTACTGCATACGTATCAGCTGACTAGTGATGCAAATGTTACTTACACAATAGGGTCTCTAGCCAGTCTTTACACTCAACAGTTGGGGAGGGGTACAGCTACACAGCAGGAACTGACCTCAAACTCCAAACGAGGTGGATTATGATACATGGCGCTCAAGCATAGACCTTGTCCTTAAAGACCCCACAATATCTGATCTTTACAGGTCAAGGAAGATCTTAGACAGCCTTTTGTCTCCAGCTGCCAACATTATCAAACACTTGGGTCCTGAAACTTCCCCATTGGTTTACTTACAACTGCTAGATTCCGCTTTCGGCACTGTAGAGGATGGAGAGAATGGAGATGAGCTAAGTTTTCCCTAAGTTCATGAACACTTTGCAGAAC